>NC_056741.1:272881810-273164310 GCF_019279795.1 Protopterus annectens
ATCAGTGGCAATGTATTTTAATTCTGTTTCATTAATATTTAGAAAAACACACCTGCTGATGTTCTAGAGATTTTATTACAGGAGGTACTCGCATGTACTCGTAGTGACACCTGACAGGTCTGAATTTGAATGTTACTTCAGTCCGTATCAGTGCAATGCTGTGTCTTGTTAGGCAAGTGTCTAAGCTGTTGCTTGGATTTATGTTTGATGTTTAGCATATAACTGTAATGATTATGACTTCCCTTCCTCTGGAGCAGGCTCCCCATTCTTGTGAAACAAAGTCTCTCCCTAACCCAATTTAACCATAACTTTGGCCATTAATGAGAAGTCAAAAATTCACCCCTGGTCTGGTGCCCACATCTCTGATGAACAGAGGCAGTCAGTAACTCCTGTCATAACAAACAAACAACCCTATATAAATGTCTAAAACATATAATTCATGGGACACATTTGTGTTGCATGGCTAGGCTTATTAAGGCCCTAGTTGTCGTTAACCAAGTATACACCTGTGACCCTATGAACCTTTAAATGTTTGTACCGGTACAAAGTAAGTAGACAGCAAATGTTGAGAGTCTCATTTGTTGATAAGTGAGTGTGTAGGCAGCAGGGCAGTGGTCTACAATGATGTTAGTCGAGAAGTTCCCATCTCATGTCATCACTCAAAGTACCACTGAGTGTGGTACATCATGCAAGACAGCAGAATATATGAATTGGAAGGCTGGGATAGTGCAAAGGTGTCAAGGTTCACTGGACCTGCTAGTCAGAGTTTCAGATGTCAGAACACCGGATTACTTTTTTCCCTGCTTCTGTTTGAATGTTTGTATGATAAAGAGCATGTGTGCTGTAGAAGTAGTACTGCCATGGTCAAATGTTTTTAAAAATGCACGTTTAATCTATATTTCATACAGCATTACATTTTGAAATATTCAGTACTCTGCAAGCTAAACACTTATGTTGTGCTTCAGTCTTTTGTAGCAAAAAGCTAAGAAGTGAGCTCCAAGCTGTTACTCGCAGTTGTTTTTTTAATAATAATAAGTGCCTGCTGCATGCCATCAGTAGGGAGCTTATAAATTATTATATTATTCTAATATTATTCAGCCTTTGCTGTTTTCATGTTTTTCCCCTAGGGAAGGACTTGCTTAACAAAACTAAAAAAAAGAACGAAAAGTCAGAATGCATTTGTATGTGCCAAAGCTTTGCAAGCTTTCAGTCAGGGTTTATGACTCTGTAGGTAACACACACTTACTTGCCTTTGATGCTTGGAAGATATGAAAGATTATGGGTTCTAGCTGCACATGAGACACTTGGGTTTATATTCCAGTCCTGATGGTGTTGTAGTATGAGAAAAACACTGCTACAGTTCTGAGATTCGATTTTTCAGCTGAGACATTAAACCAAGATCTATCTGCTACATTTGATAGTGGTTCAGAAAGCTTGATGCACTTGCTGATGAAGAATAGATGATTTTCCCAGGTTTCCTGGATAAATTTACCTTAGTCAGTAAGAATACTGCCTAAAATATCTCCTGAAAAGGACTACAGTAAATCTCTAGTGAGATTTACTAAGTCATCAAAATAGAGAAAAAAGCAGTGCTATGGTGTCTAGTTAATAATTGATATATGCCATACTTTGATAGAGAGAAAATAAAATGTCCTGGAAAATGACACCTGTTACATTAATATACTCACAAGTAATCCTAAAGAAAGAGATATACAACATATTTTTGAATAAAAGTATTGTGAACTAGAAAAGTATAAATCTTTATTAACAACAGTTAAACAAATAATTAAGCAATTGTCAGTGATAGGGGAAGAAGGTATATACAGCTCAACTGACACCCTCACCACTAAATATTGTATTATACTCTGGACTACAGTTCATCTTTTTTCTGTTTTATGTGTTATATGTTTGCTTTCTGCGCATTTAGAAACTAGACAAACTTTACAGAAAATAGTTCATTTAAGGTGCTATGCTTAACAAGAGTGTGTGTGTGTGTGTGTGTGTGTGTGTGTGTGTGTGTGTGTGTGTGTGTGTGTGTGTGTGTGTGTGTGTGTGTGTGTGTGTGTGTGTGTGTGTGTGTGTGTGTGTGTCTTAAGTCTGCATATGTGTATCTGTGTGTGTGTGTGTGTGTGTGTGTGTGTGTGTGTGTGTGTGTGTGTGTGTGTGTGTGTGTGTGTGTGTGTGTCTGTGTCTCTCAATATGTGCCTGTGTGTCTGTGAGATGTTTAGAGTAATGCTGGAATGCTAATCGTACTCTGCATTGGCTTGCAGTATAGGTCCTGCACCTACAAATCCCTGAGGAACACTAAGTGCAACAGTTTGAGAAATGAACCCCATAAAAAATTAAATGTAAGCATTCTTGGAGGGGGGCAGCCTCTCATACCCCCTGAACTTATATATACGAACTCCAGTGTTATGTAAACATTGAGAAGGAAGAAATGCCTCAAAAGAATGGAATCATAGCTAACACACACTCATAAACAGCACAGGTAGCAATTTATTGTGAAAAACACTGAGATTGGAGATAAATTTGCCAAGTAGATTTTGGCGAGTTGGTTCCTTGGGGCCTTCTCAATTGACAAGCAGTAGAGCAACTGTGTATTGAAAATTCATAAACAGCACCACATTGCTCCTACTTTTTCAATGAGTTTCTTTTCTGTAGTTTTCATAAAAGCCACTGTATATTTACATAGAATAACAGTATGCGATCAATATGCACTTTATACTGACATCACCATCCATTTTAGGAATTCAGCATTACTGCTTTCAACCTCCAACATTTGGACATTACATTTTGGTTTCCTATCTTTATTGTGAGGCAATGGAAAACACAGACAGTGTCAGAAGGAAAAGCAAGAAATTATTTTTTTTCTTTTTTTGACTAACATGTTTCTGTTTTTCACTTAGAATGTTTCCATACTAGGAATAGATGGAAGTCTTTGTGTGTGTATGTGTGTGTGTGTGTGTGTGTGTGTGTGTGTGTGTGTGTGTGTGTGTGTGTGTGTGTGTGTGTGTGTGTGTGTGTGTGTGTGTGTGTGCGTGCGTGTGTGTGTGTGTCCTAATGCATAAATTACTTAAATGAACTGGTGGTGAAAGTGTGTGTGAAATATTTTTATTTTATAATGAAGGAGATGCCCATTTTTATATTTCCTGGATATTTTGTGACTTTATCAGAATTACTTTCTGTTAGGACTTATTTCAAAAGTATTATTAAGGTATGTTATCACAGTAAGACATGGCTGCTGATTGGCTCTTTAATGAGATCCATTATATTATATAGTGGTCATTACCTCAGGAGTAAAATAAATGTCAAGCTTCATAATTTGTCTGAAAGATAATTCTACAAACTAAATGAGATGTCCTTTTTAAATTGGAAGAGAATGTGTTTGCTATATATCAAATGTCTTCTTGTTTTTTTTTTCAGTCTGGGTTACATGTTGGAAAACTATTTGCTGGCTCAATGGCAGAGTAAAAATATTCTTTTTAATGATACAGGTGATGTGAGTTCAAGTAGCAGTCCAAATGATGGCGGTCTCACTAAGCAGGGGAAAGATCAAGGGGCAGTAGTCCAGTGCTCTCTCTGGTAGAGGCAAGTTGTATGACAACAGGGAAAAAAATGTAAATAGGAGGTACCAATTAATTACAGTCACAGCAGGGTACATGCACTGAAGGATGTGCAATAACTTATTCACTGACGTCCATTCACTGGTGACAGACTGATTAAATGGCAGTTCAGTGAAATCTATGCTTTTTGTCTCAGTAGGGGGAGTAGGGGTGAGCCATCTGCATTAGACTGGGGTTGTCTTTGCCTCCTCACAAAAAATATTGAATTTCGACTTACTAAAGCCCTACTTGATCAGTCAATACTGATCAATCTTGAATGAAACAGCTGCCAATGAGATGACCAGTGTCCACCAAACACTACATGTTGTACAAGTAACAACAATCATCTCTATGGAAGATAAACTAAGATGAAGATTGTTGTTGTTTGCCTTTCGGCTTTAAGTTAATTTGTCTCTCTACCCTGGAATGAATGAACTGGTCACCAAAGATGCCTTCCTATACAGCAACAATAAAATCTTTGTCTAGCTTGAGATCTTCTCCTCTCCCATAATGCACTGCTCCCAGCTAGCACTGTGGATCAAGTAAGTCATCAACACAGTAAGAGAAAACTTATAACAATGAGTAAAATAATCAGACAGGATAAGTGACAGTTTAGTATTCAGAAAACATGGTAGGCCTCTTTAATCCTATAGGTCACTTGTGGATATGGCAATTTGGATTGGAATAATTAAGAGAGCTGCTTCCAGTATATGATCAGAGGCATTATAGTTGTGAAGTAAATTTGGCATAACATTAGTTGTTTGAATAGATCACTGCTGCAATAGCTTTAAGATAAATGGGACATCCTACTAAGGATCAGACCCGTTGGCCAGGTTTCCAAAGTTTTAGGGTTCCCTCCATGTACCTTAATCACTGGTGTGCACAAGGGATACCAAGAAAACCAGTGGCCAGGACATCAAATGCTTCAGAGCTTTATTTTTTTAAACACTTTTATTAAATTATCATTTAAGACATAGGCAACCATATATTACTAGAAAAGAAAACAAACCATATTAGTATTTTCTCATTTACATGCATTATACATCACATATCTTTTTGTCCTTGTAATTATCATCAGTCCAGCATCACAAAAATTGCTGAATTCTTGCCTTCCCTTAAACCTCACTCCTCTTCATCCTGAACATTATTCTACATGTATTGTTCCCACAGTTTCCATTTATTTCTATGCAATTTGCTGTCTTTCCCTTTTTTGATTTTAATTAAGCAATAATCCATGAGTTTATGTGGGTATATCAGAATTTATCCACGATTAACTAATTCAAGCCTAAAACACTTTTTTTGTATACTTCCAGTTCACACCTATAGTGCCTTATGGAGTTCAGAACTTTTTTTGGGTCTGGCTTCTTTAACTAAGTGACTTATCAGCTATTAATAAGTAGTATTATAAAGGGCAATGATTTAGTAACAAAATGAGACTATGGTGGCTTGTCTAGGATGTCTTGCAGTGCAGAAATTAATCTTTGTCACTTTTTATTCATATTTTCAAATTTATGTTTATATTTTCATAACTGAGAGACGTACATGTTGTTGAGGTGTATGGTGTAAAACACCAGTGTGTGAGACAGGACAATTTGCTCTCAGTACTGGTTTATAGCTCACTCTATTGGAAATATTGCTAATTGTTTGCTAGTAATTATGAAAATAGGCAATATTTCCAAATGTACTTAATGTTTTAAAACCCAAGTGACTTACAGACTGTTGTATGACATTAAGTGAAACCTTGGATGTTGTTGAAGAAAACTGACTTTGATATTTGTAATGTAAGATGAATATCTTAAGATATCTAGTATTTGTTTATCTAATTATACAATTAAGCATATGTTTTCATATTTTTGTAAATATCAAAATAAACATGCACTTGCAAAGAAATTTCCTGTTGGCATGTGAAAGCTTATATCTGTTAAGCAAAAATGTTCTAACAATATATGTGTATGTTGTTCAGTTTTCAAGATATGAAAATGTATTTGTGAAAGATTGCAAAAATATAATTTGTGGGTTGTATGCATTATTGCATATTACAGTATTTATAGAAAAGACTATGCACAGACTATTATCACTGTAAAGAATACTTCCTACTGATGATATTGCTGTTTGTACAGTTTTATTAGTTTTTATTGTTCACAAAATATATACATGTATTTATCTTATGCTTTTTATGTTTATTTTTCAGAAAATGCTCTGGAATACAAGATGTGTGCAGACTGCTAGAGATGTAACATTCCACACCACATAGATTATAATGAGCTCATGTAGTTTGATCACAAGGGTAACAAGTGATTAAACAAAGCCAACTGTGGGTAAATCCTGGTATACCTACAAACAGGAATGAATTCTATTATACAATTACATTATTTAAGGAAGAAGTTGCTTAACTTTTTAAATAACATATTTACATAAGGACACTTCCGTCTTCTTCTGTGTTCTCTTTCCTGGAATGATGTACTGTGTACGTTTCTGGGACTTACATTCCCATGCTTAGTATATCAGTGCAGTATAGCAGAAGCAATGGGGAAAACAAAATACCCTTTGCTGTTTATTTTTTAATAGTTAAAAAAAACAGTTTTTACAAGGGAAAGAGTAAAAATATAAGGAAAATCAGGTAGGTTTCTGTTTGTTTAGTGTTGTAGAATGTACCTGATTTTTCTTATATTTTGCTCTATCCTTCAGCATTAATCAACATAATGTCTGGTTGATACATGGTACTTCAGTTGCCAGACATATATATTGGTAAATGCTCAATTTACAGTTGGAACACTGGTTAGGCTGTCCAATCTGTGAGTTCATTTTGAAATAGTGATTAGCCTTTATAGTATAATATATAGTAACTGCTTTTTTGGCAGCCAACAGAATTAAACTTAATAAGGCTTATTATGTTTAGGCAATTCATATCCTGTGTTTGGGCTCAAAAGAATCATTTGCTTAGTTACAGTCATTTGCTCACCCAATATTTCTAACAGAGTAATCTGTAGAGAATGTTTAAATCTGCCAACTCATTACACTTCTAAAACATGTTTCCAGTTACCTGTTTCTTTCCCATCATACCTCCACCATTTGCTATCCACTCGAAACAAATTATTCGAAGTCTGCTTGGGGTATAAAAATACCTATGCAAACACTTCCAAGTTGTTGTTGTTGTATCTTTCGGCTTATCCCAGTTAGGGGTCGCCACAGCGGAACTTCGGTCCACTAATGACTGGCAGTAGATTTTTACGTACCGAGTTGCCAGCCCTGACGCACAACCTAAAACGAAGGCATGCCCATTCACGCATGCCTCCACACAGAAGACGCTCTAGCTGAGAGTCTAACGCGACAACGTCTTGCTGTGAGGTGACAATGCTACCGCAGCACCACTACCGCAGGTATGCAAACACTTCTAAGTAAAGATCCTAAACCTTAGGAACTATGTTGTGTACTTGGGAGCCATACATATATCCTCCCATTGTTCTCTTATAAATTGCTTTTCCAATCTCTCTTCCCAATCTTTTCGAACCTCCACTGATTGATTCTTATAGTTATCATACAATGTTTTATATACCCTACTAATTATGCCTTTCCCATACCCTGATATCAATCCCTGGTAGGGAAAGCTTGCAGTCCAAATATCTTCTTGGCCTCATCCCACTCCTTTACCTTTCCCTCTCTAGTTATTTGATCCCAATACCTTGGTTCCTTTTCCAGTTATCTCCAGTAAATTCAAGCCCCCTCTTGCCAGTTTTCAGTAACTCTACTTGTAGTTATCCATACTGGCAAAATCTCTGTTCTTCATTATCTTGTTGGCTTAGTTCATAGAATACTTTCTGCTACTTTATGAATATAATATTCTTTATGGTTGTTGTTATTCCCCTTAAGGATCTGCATCCACAATCCCACTCTCTTTTTATTTCTTCAACATCCCCTCCTGATTCATCATCCCATTCCATTCTGAATTATAACCTTCTTCTCGTGTTATATATATATATATATATATATATATATATATATATATATATATATATGAGCCTTAACTGTGCAGCTCTAAAATATCCCTTCAAAACAAGTAATCCTGTATCACCTTATTCCATATAATTCTTACCCTCTTGTTTTCCCAAATAAAGTCCATCAACTATTTATTAATTATTATCCACAAATTCTCTGGTTGATAAAAAAATGCCTGATCCATACATAAAACTAAAGGGACTAAAAATGTTTTCACTACTTGTATCTTACTATTCATATCCATAAACAAAAGCTTCTAGTTTCTCAGTTTCCTATTAGCTTTTTGTTCAATCTATTCCCACATATCTGTAGCTGCCATAACAAAAGACGTTTTAATCTATACTCCTAAATATTTAATTGTATCATGTTTCCATAAATATGGGCATTGCTGAACCAGTTCATATATGGGTACATAATCTATGGCTATAGCCTTTGTTTTATCTTCATTAATTGTATTATCCTGAAAAGACTTGAAATTGTCTCAAAATTTTCAACACTGAGATGTCCTTTTCTGGATTTATCAGGTAGAAAATAATACCATCTGCAAATAAAGTCAACTTTTCTTGATTACCATACCAATTATATCCTTGCATTTCTGAATTCCTTATTTTCTTTGCCAATGGCTCTAAATATAAAGAAAATAACAAAGGAGAAAGAGAACGCCTCTGTCTATTTCCTCTGTTCAAATACAACTTATCAGAAAGGAACCCTCCAACTTTAATTATTTCCTCCAATCCTTCATAAATCCTGCTAGTTAACCTGATTATTATATCATGAGAAAGCAAATGCTTCCATTGCCCTGCTCATAAAATCCCAGCTTACTCTATCGAATGCTTTTTCTGCATCAAGACCTACTAACAACAATGGTATTTTCTTACATTCTCCTTCCTCCAGGATTATCGTTGTTTTATTAATGTTGTCAAATGTTTACCTCTTCTCCACAAAACCACAGTGATCCATATGTATCAATTTTGCAACACTTTTGCCATTATTGTAGCTAGTGTAGACATAAATACTTTATAATCATGGTTTAAAATTGAATGTGTAGCTGAGTCTGATGTTTGTTTTTCACTGTCTTTAGGTAATACAGTCACTACAGCTTTCTTCCACAATGTTGGTGCTTCTCCTTTTAAAATACTCTCTTATTTTCTCTTTAACATTCTGCATTTGTGTTTCTTCTTGTCCTGTGAGATTCCCTTTAGTCTGCAATACATTAACCTTTGTCAGCCCCTCCAAGTGCTTCAGAGCTGTCTTGAATGAAAAGATAAGGAGGCTAAACCCTATCATAAAGGAACATACAAATAACTAATCCCACACCCTGGAAAAATAGCAAAAAATAGGGGGTGGAGGGAGGTACTGGCTACTGCAGCAGTGATCTGTTTGAACATCTGTTGTTATGGTTAGTTTACTTGCACAACTGTACTATGTTCATCATGCAATCATAAGGGATGGGGGAGAAGGTGTACTGGAGGTGTACAGAATCCCTTAGAAAATAGTCCTAGCAAAGTCTACTCTTGACCTAGAGAAGAAATCCAGTTTGCAATACTTGATAAGAGTGTGCACAGATGAGCAGGTTGCTGCCACTAGAATATTTCTAGAATCCACCCCTTTCTAAAAGCCACAGAAGTAGCTTGAGGTCAAGTAGAACAGGTGCTGATTTTGCCAGGAAGTGACTTGTTATGGTGAAAATAAGAAAAAGTAATAGCATGGGCAACCATTTAAAAATAATCTGTTTAGGCACTGGTTGTCCTTTCTACTTACCTTCATAAGAGACAAACAGTTGATCAGAAGTCCAGAGTGTCCAATGTGGGAGAAAACAAGATCACCCACAGGAAACTCACATGAACACAGGAAGTCTGCATGTCCTCCCTGTGTCTCCATGGGCTTCCTCCAGATGTTTCAGTTTCCTTTAACATTCCAAAGACATTCAGTAGATGGACTGGACACTCGAAATTGGCCATAGGTATGAGTGGTGGTGTGGAAGAACTACCATGGCAGGGACAGCCACCAGTGGATGATTGTTACTGTTGAAGTGACACTCCAACCCAATATGTAAAAATAGGAAAAGTGGTTGTGGATGGATGGAATATAAATCCACAGCTTGAAGAACATTTTCACATATTTCTAAGCTTTAGAAAGAAAACAGGGAAATGAATGTCCCTCTTTGGGGAGTTTCTCTGTATCTTGAGAAGGACACTGGTTATTAGAGGAAAGGATAAAATAAAAAAGCATGCAGGAACATTTCTGTCCATGAGAATGAAAGGTTGTCTCCCTTCTGGGCTGGTCTGCAAGGGGTCCTACAGCAGAAATGTTTTAACTGTCTGTTTTGACTGAAGGCAAGCATCTACTTGAGGAGCTTCCCACAGATGTAGCAATTCCTAGAATACCCAGGAGCAATTTCCATTCTTGAAGGTCTGCTTTGGTCCAGCTCATCCTGTCTACCACAACTGTTTTGTTCTAATGGAATGCATGCGACCTGGAGGGACAATTTAGCTTAGTTCGTAGATAACAGGCCTTCATAATTAAGCTACAAAAGGAGTGAAATCTGTTTCCCTATGGTTTGTTTATGTGCCACATTGCTCACATTGCTGTGATGCTGTTTGCGATTAATGCCAGAGGTCCTGGAGTCTAAAGATGGTTTATAGATTTGAGAGAATGTATTAGTGCCACCATTTTATTGATACTTACATGTTTTAATTTATTTAGTTTATTCCAAAGACCTTGCACTTTCTTTCCCAAGCAAAGTCTGAAGCATCTGTCGTTACAGACTGAGTAGAGGTTGAAATGCAACTGATTTACCCACCAATTCAACCCTCTTTTCACAAACTCTGAGCACTGAAATTTGAAAAGATAGATGATTCTGGTGTTGCAACCAAACTGACTTGACAAACCATTGAATCTTTCTCATGTGAAGCCTAGCCATGGAGTTCATGGGGATAGTAGAGGCCATCCAACTTAAAATTCTGAGACATTACCTAGTAGAAGCCTGAGTATGGTTTGAAAAAATCAGAAATGTCTGCATGTAATTCTCCCCTTTGTCTTAAGGAAGAAATGACATCATCAGTTTTATATGTTGGAGGTACCCGATAACACTATATTGTGACAAGGAATGAAAGAAGAGTTTTCTCTGATTACCTGAAATCCCAGCCTGAGAAACAGTTTTACTTCTCAAGCTAATGATTCTTGACAATCTGTGAAAAGATCTTCAACAATTAGACAATTATATAAATAAGGAAATATGTGAATGCCCTGCAACCTGTAGTGGGCTACTAACAGTAGCCAAATACTTTGTAAACACTATTAGGGCTATAGATACCCAAAAAGATAATACAGAAAACTGAAAATGCAAACCAGATACAAAAAAGCACAATAAGCACCTAAAATTGTTGACAAGAATACAATACTGGGCATCTTTTAAATCCAAGGTTATCAGAAAACTGGAAGGAGGAATAAGAAGTAATAGAGATTGTGCAGAAAACATTTTGAAATTTGGAATGATAATGTGAAGGTTTGCAAATGAAAGATCTAGGATAGGTCTCTGTGGTTCTTCATTCTTTGGCAAAAGAAAAAATCTTGAATAAAATCCTTTCCCCTGCTTGGTCTGTAGAAACAGATTCTATCACCCCTAAGACAGCATCTGATTCAGAATAGAAAGGAATAGGTCAGTTTGATTGGCTGTATGTGTAGAAATCCCCTTGAAATTGAGGAAGTAAATTCTACTGCCAGCTGAAACCCTTTAGAATGATTTTCAAAACCTGACTATAACCTGACATCGTCTCTCTCCTAGTACTACTCCCACCTTTTCTACCTCCATCCTATTATTACATTGTAAAACTTCACCTTTATACCTGGCTGATAATCTACCTATGTACACGTACTGTCAGTAGATAGATTTATGTACAGCTGCATTGCCTTCTTTCTTTGTCAAAAAACTTTGTCTACTGCTCAAAAAATTGTTGTATTTGCCAATTAAGTTTTTATCAAAATGTATGTATTGTATGAATCATTGTAGAGCTTTTCTCCCCGGACCTCCACTGAAAATTGGTACTTTGTGACCCAGTGGATTTTCTGGTTAAGAAATGCAAATAAATAAATACATACATACATAAGTCATCTAGTGCCAGAAAAGAAAATGAAGACCTATAATCAGTAAGAAATTATTACGGGTTTGACAAGACAGGGAACGGGACAATCCAGAGGGGTCATATAGTCAGTCTGATTTTTTTAGGTTATCCCTGGTTGTGTGAGGATCCTCCTTCCTTTGTAGATGCTTTCTGATACATTTTCTTTAATTCTGTTAGTCTGAACCTTGCTGTCCATGCTTGCGCTGCTTTGTGAAGGAAAAGACAGAAATGGAAGAAAAGTTTTTCTTATTTATCTGTCATCAAAACCTTTAAGGACTTCTTCCAAGGAAGGACCAAATAACACCTCCTTTATCTAGAGGAGCATTTAAAATTTCAGTTTTAACATCTTCTGGCAAATGCTGAGACTGTAACCAAGCAAATATTCTCAAAACAGAGCAGCCATTGAAACATCAGTTGTATCATAAGCACATTTCAAAGAATGTTTGGTTACTTGAACCCTCTTTTCCTAACATCTTCATTTTTTTTTGCTCTTAAGTACTTAAAGGTCTGCTTTCTTACCCCTCTACCTCTGATTAGGTCTCTGTTACCCTCCTTGTTATATGCATTCATATGCTTTCACTTCTGTTCTTACTAACTTATTTTATTGAGCCTTCCACATATATTTTTTCACCTCCCCGTCATGATCAAAGTTGTACTGTCTCTTCTTTTGGCTGGACCGCATTTACTTCACCTATAACACCTGCATTATACATTGTATATGTCTGAGCCTACTTCTTTTTAAACCTTCTTGTAAGTATGTGTATATTTTGTTTTAAATCTATGTTATGTTATGTCACTAAACTATATAATTCAGTTATAATGTTAATCTTACTTTACTGTTGCTACTATTTATGTAACATGGCCTGAGCCTGCAAATAATCAGATATGATCAGTGTAATACCCAGGTAAACAACATTAAATGTATATATATCTATATATATATATATATATATATATATATATATATATATATACATATATTGGTTTACTGTCACATTCTTGAAACAAGAAATCTTGAAGATCATAATCCATGAAACCATAATATCAAAAGACCAAAATGCTGAAGACCACAACTTTGAACTCCTGGACCTGCCCACCTGCAGTATTCCTGTTACCACTCGATTATAGATTCCCCTGTAGGACCCATATTAGCACTCATATCTAGGTGCATATTGATATTGCAATTTGGTATTCAATATTGTTAGCCACTGTGGTCTTCCAAGGTTTGGTCTTTTAGTATTATAGTCTTGAGATTATGATTTTTCAAGACCTTGGACTTTCAGGATTGTGATGGTAAACCATATTTATGTATCTATATGTATATATATATATAGAGAGAGAGACAGAGAGTGCTGTCTCTATATGTATTTATGTATATATAAGTGGCCACTGAAGGAGAGAGGGAAACATAGATCACAGTGGTGTTCCTCACAGCCTCAATTGGCTTGCATAACCCTCCTTTGGACAACTCAGGCACTCAACTTTCTATCTCAGCAGTATCAGTGGTGCAAGAGGTAGCGTACTAATTTTTTGTGCACAAGGCACAAAGTTCTATTCCCACACCAGGTAGATAGATTGCTAACATTGCAGTGCAGCATACAGGGTGTTGCAGTACTGGGTGTGTCAGAGAGAGTAAAATCTCTACACTGCATTCAAATAACTTAATTTACAGTAAAATCACTATCCAATGTTAAAAACACACAGAGCAGACTCACGCATATAATAAATAATGTATAAATGTTGAAAACTCTAAGTTCCTCAACATTTTCCTGTCAAAATATGAAAATAAAGTAAAATAACAACAATAAAGACAGGCCTCTATTATGTAGCAGCACACATACACACTGCACTTCTGAAAGACAAAAAAAATGAAAGTGTCCTCAGAAACAGGAAAGCCAAACATTTGTCAAAGACAGAAGCCAAATAAACATTGTTATAAGCAGACATTCCCACAGGAATTACTGTAAATACACTGACAGAAATAAAATATTAAAATAACTGAACTTGAGTAAAGCAACCTTCTCTAAGAACCCCAAACACCTGGCTACAGAATCTGTAGAAACCGGCTAATTATCTAAATAAGGAAAAATGTGAATGCCTGGGGTTATGCAATAGGTAATACACTTTGTAAACACTCAAGGAACAATAGATAGCCCAAAGTGTAATGCAGAAAAATGATAATGTAAGTCAAGCACAGCAAAGTTCAAAACATTTCCTGAAATTAGGATCAATGGAAATATGATGATATTAATCCTTTAGATCTAGAGTTATCATGAAACAGTGGTCTGAAGCAATGTTAGGTCCAATTGCAAGGTGATCATTTTGAATTTTGGAACTTTTGCAAAAGTATTTAGAAAGGACAAATCTAGGATGAGTTTCCGGGAGTGTTCCTCTTTTGGAACCAAACTTATTCTGAAGTAAAATCCTTAAATAAACATAGAAGGAGAATAATAAATATAATAAAATGACAGGAGGGGGTCCCTAAATAGGGCTTATCTAAGCAGTAAGATGGAAGAAAACAGGACTGGATCACGTAACAAGAGAACTTTCTTCTTTGAATGTCAGAAAAAGACAAAACACTCAATTTCTCTGATGGCTCAAGAGTTTCCTCTTGGGATATGCTCAGCCATTTAGCTGTCATGAGAAGAGAGAGGGAGGGAAGTCTGAGTTTTTGAAAGTTGGCCAGTACTGAGTTATTTTGCCAGATTACCCAAAATGCCGTGAGGCAGTGGGGATGATGATCTTATACTCTTCCTCCTCATTTGAGGAAAACTAATTACCACTCAGTGACTAAAATGCTCTCAACAAGCCTTTTGACAGTCCCACCCACTTATCTGACCCAGAAGAAAAATGTCTGCCCTTGTACTTTCTTTTTCTAGCAGACCACCTCCCAGCAAAAGAGCTGCAGGATGGATGGTCCCTTCCCCAGGGTAGATGCCCTATAGAACATATTAGTGAACAAGCATCCCCTGGTACTTTCTCTACTGCCTTCAAAGGTGTTTGTCACTTCCCTGACAAAGGCAACTATACAGCCACAGAGGATATGACTGACTCCCAGCCTATAGTGGTATCTCAAGGAGCAACACCAGAAGAACCAGAAGAAAAAGGTCAGCTGTCACAGTGGAGTCACCCATCAGTGACTGAGGCAAGACAGAAGTTAGCCTGAAGACCAAAGTTTCCCTGACAAGTTGTTCTTCTCTGCAGCTTGGGGAAAAAGCAATGAACTTAGCTGGTCCCTGAGTCATGTCTTAACCACAAACAGAGTCTCTCAGGCAGATAGTGAATCTTAGAAGAGTCACTGATACCTTACTGGCAAAAAAATAACTGTAACTGAGGTAAACGTTTATAGTCACAAGCACACTTGCCCTAGCCCATCACAGCATAGTAATGCTTATGCATTATACTTTTCCTTACAAAATAGGCAAAAGTTAGGGAATCCCTGCAGGCACTCCGGGCCAGCATACAGCTTAAAATAGGGTTTGATAATCAGATAGTGAAGCTGAGAAGGGAAGGTATAATTATAAATAAAACTGTAAAGAAAATAATGAAAGATCACCATGTCAGCTCAAATATCAGCTCCACAAAAAATACTGACTTAAACCTTGTAAATTTGTCAATAAAATAAAAGTTTACATAGGAATTCCATCAGAAATTTCCCAACCTACAACTAAAAGTATGAGGTAAAAAGTTCATAAGGCCGAATATAAAATAAACTCAAACATTGACTAATAAGACACTTTTATAATATAAGTGGAATGTAATCCCCATAGATGAATTTAACTGCCCATCTTGAAACAAAATGTAGTTGATCATCCATTTCCCGAAGCCAGTAAAGCAGGTCACTTTTCTGCAGCAAGAATGTTCTGAAGCATGTGACACCCTTACCAGTACAGAAGGGAAATCAGTAACTGCCTTGTTCCTGGGGATGGAATGTGGAACCCCTGCTGGTACTGTCCACTTCTACCTTTTTAACAGTGGTTATAAGACAAACTCCCTCTACCCTGGGAACTTCAGTTAAATTGCTGCTTAGTCCTCAGTCTATTAACTTTAAAAAAATAATGAATTAAATCACTTTATAGGCTAGGCCATGAAGATGCAATCTTACAAGTTTCAAGGCAGCCGGAGACACAAAGTCTGTACTAGGTAGCTTTCTGTATTGTATTTGGGGTGAACTAATTGCCACTCAGGAAGAGTGGAAGTGTTTGTTTTACATCCTCCAGAAATTCGACAGATCTGAGCAAAGCCCTGTTGTGTATATTTTACAGGTAGATGCTAAGTCCTACCAGCTTCCAGCAGTGGGGGTTTTGCATGGGAACTAAAAGTCAGATGACAATAAGTGATGTCATTCTGCAAGCTATCCCAGCAGTAATATTTTAGATATTACAAACACAAATAATGTGCTCACTAGACATAGTATGGTTTATCCTCATTTTAGAAAATGTTCTTCTTGTCCAGGCAGACAATCTTAAAGCATTTACTAGCCAGTACAACAATTATCTTGAGTATTTAGAGTTAAAGTGGCAAGTAGTCTTGCATGCTGATACAGCACCAGGTTTACATGAAACTATTTCAGGTAAGAATTTGTTGAAATATTGAAGTATTAACTGTTTTAGTATTTATGATCATAATTTTTAATATATATTTCAAATGTGTTTTTAATATAATGACATTTTTAAGATGTAATTGATTGTGTTCTTATCAGGCATTCATTGGTTAATTGATTATGATGTCATGTTTTGTGAAGATATAAATTAGTTCATGGATTTCTGTGATTTTGTTCTGATGAAGTTCTTTAATTAAAAAGAACAAAAGCGCTCAATACTTTATGTGTATCATTATTTTTCTTTGGTTTTAGTTTGTCGGCACCACTGGGTTGGTTCAAAGGCTTTTTTATTTTTGAGTTGTGTTTTATGCCATTTTTGTCTCTGATTGATATTTTAGATATTATTTTGAGAAATCTCTTAGAGAGACAGACTGTTCTGTATTTTGTCTTGAGCTTGATGACAACAAGAAGAACCATTCACGACATCATCTGCCTTGCTGTATTATGTAAGTTATTAGGTTATAGTAACTCTCTTAGATACAGTCAGGAATATAGTGAAGCTTAGTTTAAATATTGTTTTTCTGCATTTGTCTGAGCCTGTCCTGCAATGTTATTTTAAATATTTCCTGTGGTCTACAACTCTGATGCCACTGTAAATATATACTTAGTATTTTCTTGTTCATTATTTATTATTAAATATATTTAAACCTTTCATTGCGGCTGATCTTTGTAAAGATATTTAAGTTTTGAGAGAATTTGCATATTTATTTGGTGATACTGTGTGGTCCACTCCTAATAGCCTTGCTCTTGATCAAACTACCATTTGTATTAGTATTAACATTACACAGTAGAACTGGGCACCCTTTGTTAAGATCCTTAAAGTAGCTGGTTAGGAGTTCTGGTAGCAGTGGTAGCTACCTTAAAGTCTGGGCAAAAGGGTCATAGATAGTAAACCCAGATGTGTATGTGCGTAAAACAAATCTCTAATAGTGTGTGTGTCAGCTACTTGGGCAGGGACACGAAGCACTGGTTGGACAGAGAGAGTGCTGGAGGACTTGGCTTGGAACCCTGGCTAAGAACTCAACTCTATAGTTGTGCCAACACGGAGTCTTATTGAGGATCTGGAGAAAGAGGGAAAAACCAGCCCTGGACTGACTGTGGTCTCTGTGTGCTCTTAAGGGAAATTGCACTTGATGCAGAGAGCTGCATCTGAAAATGATTTGTGTGTACCTGTTATCCTCCCATTGAATGTCCCCCACAGGTGCCAGTGGTGAGGATTGAGGCTCCTTAATTACTGGTCCAGTGGTGATCATCACATTAGCTTTGGATGAACAATTTGAAATTGTATAAAGATCATTACCATGTGTAGCACAGTTTAAACAGAAGAGTATTTATGACAGCATAAGACATATTCATCATTGGATAACATTTGCTAAGTCAATATGCACAGTCGCTACAGAAGTAAAAGTCATCTGAATAATTCCACATTAAAGGTAATTACTATTGCAGAGTTCGCTGCTGGCAAGCCTTGCATTTCAGGACTTCATCTACAAATGTAGTACCTGCTGCCTTTAAAGAATAAACTCCCTATGTTGCATTAAAAATGGAGTGCTACTGATATTGCCATCATATTTTTTTAACTAGAGCAGCTGTGCAGTAGGGAATGGCTGGCATGTCATCCATTTAAGGAGCCTAGCCTAAATCCCCAAAACACTGTCTGATTAAGTGACTTGTTCAGTGTCACATAGTGGATAAATAAAGATTGAAAGATTCAAGCTCTCAACCCTTGCCACAGGAAGTAGCTTGCTAACAAGTCAAAGTCTAAGCCCTCTGTGCTAACTGCCAAAGTAACATTTTTTAACTAAATGTAGAAATCCTTTGCAATCTTGCAATCTGATCTTGTAGAGTAGACAGTATCACAGAACCATGCAAAAATGACTACATATCTGATGCTGAAGATCAGACTGTTCTGATTACCACTCCAAATAATGCAGACTAGATGACCTGACAAATGCCAACCCTTTTGCAGTTGCTGGAGGCCATAAAGAAGATACTGTAAAATGCATTACTAAAATACAACATGTTTATACTACTAAAATACACCACATTTAGACTAATACTCAACCCACCCCTATTAACGAATTAATTCATTTTTTAGTGCAATTAATAAACAATTGAAAACAATATAAATACTACAGCAGCTTTTGTTCAGCAAACCATAAATCATACAAAAATGAGAAATATTACTGTGTACAACCTACTGTTTTGCAGGATGGCTGTATCTACCGCATTTTTGAATACCATATATCTTCTATATGTAATATCAAGAATAGCTATCCCCTCTCCTCTGACATCACCCAGTACATGTATAACGTACTTGACTTTATAATAATGCTGTAATGTTCCAACAACACCTCCAAAGTCAGAGCCAGATAATGTATAAATTGATCCCTATTCAGGATAATAAATCAGGCCCCCGCCAGACATACCAATCACCATAAATAAACACTGTTCAATCAGTCAGTGTGCATACTATTTTCTTTTTTACTTTTACAATTATTATAGATATCTGTCTTTCATTTAAAACTTTTATTTCAAATTTTACAGAAAAAAAAACAGCCATTTCCTAAAGAAAACAAAAACGTATCACATTGAAAACACATTGTAAACCTCTTTTCCCTTGAAACTCACGTTTAGTGAAAATGCATCTGGGAACCCAATAAAATAAAAGAGAAGTGCTTAGATTTATACTGAAATAGCACATAATGAAGTACTAATAAGCACCTATGTGAAGGGTGCAGGAATTCAAAAAACAAATGTGTAACACATTTGCTAAAAGCCTGGAAGAGCCCAGCAGTACTGTCTGGTGAAACAACTTGGCTGAGTCACATAGAATACAAATAAAGACAGAGGGAATCAAACCAAGTAGTAATGGAAATAGCTCTTTAACAACTCCTAGCCTTACTCACTGCACTAAGTGCTAGACAAATTTGTTATAGCCCAAAGACTGCACATCTCCCCCCTGTGTGCCAGCAAAAAGCAAGCTAAGCTAAAAGAATATTAACCTTAAACTTCCAAACTTTATGCTGCAAAATGTATTCACAGTAAGCATAGCATCGACATTCAACACAACAAGGAAATGAAGGACCACAACCAGAAAACATGACTCATATGGTGATGCTCTTGTTTACTACAACAAATTTCTTTCCCTTATGCCATGACTTCAGTGGTTCATAGCTAGTTATTAGACTTGCAATCCAGGGGACTAAGTTTTGATTCTATGTGCCAGTGACCCCCAATTGAGACATTTTATACAAGACACACACACACACACACACACACACACACACACACACACACACACACACACACACACACACACACACACACACACACACACGCACACACACACACACACACACACACACACACACACACACACACACACACACACACACACACACACACCATGCATCTGTGGACTAAGAAATATGCTATAGTGCACTCTAGTCTGTACTATAACTGCTCCAGACACTTTAGTACAAAAAAAACTTTGTACTGTTCCCATTGCATTCCCCACTGCTGTGAAGAGTAATATTTGTACTGCTAGTGCCCCAGACTCTGTAGTAAAAATACTTGTGCCACTGCCTTATTTACAAATCTTGCACCAGTTCCTTGAACTCCCTTATTGGCTCTGCAGCCCTCATTGGATGCAGAACCAATGAAACTGCAGGCTGAGCACCAAATTTTAAAGACCCCTGCAAGAAGTAAATTTGTCAGCTGAAAGAAATCTCTCTCTCTATCTCTTTTTAATGTGAGTCCAATTTTTTTTAATTTTAATAATTCTGTATGGCGGTGCCACCCAGCCAAGCTAGCCAGCAGTGGGATCTAGACAGTTGCCTAGATCACCTAGTCCTGGAACCAGCTCTGTTCACTACATGAAAGTGTTTAAAAGGATGATTAATAGATGGATACTCATGGTAGTATAAAGTAAGATGAGTGATGACCAGTTCAGATTCAGATCAGGGTATAACACAATTGACCTGATGTTTGCAGTGAAACAGATAGTGGAGAAGAAGTTAGAGATGAGGAAATAGTTCAAGTGGGCATTCCTAGATTAGGATAAAGCATATGACATGGTCACAAGAAAGTTAATTTGGTCAACTTGTGGAGGTTCAAATCCCCAGAAACACTGTTAGAAGTACTGCAGGTTGTGTACAAGGATCCAATTTCATAGGTATGAACAGAGTTTGAACTCAAAGACGGGTTCCCAGTGGCAGTCAGTGGGCATGATGGTTCTGAGTCCACTACAATCCATATTGGTGATGAGTCAGAGAGGACAGATCAACAAAGCTTTTGTATGCAGATGATGTAATGTTACAAGCAGGTTCTGAACAGGAAATTCAGCAAATGCTAGGGAAATGGAAATTAAAACTGAAGGCACAAGGTATGAAACTGAGTGCAGACAAGACGGTTGTCGTGACAATAAATGGGATTAATCCAAAGAAGCTGAAAACTGAGCTAGAAGGCAAAACAGTGGAATAGGGTAACAGCTTCTGGCATCCGGGAGGGGTGAGTAAGGATAAGGGAAGTCTGAATGAAGAGGTTAATGCTAGAACCAGAGGGACATCAAAGATCATTGAACACTGAGTAACAGCATAATTTCAGCTCTCTCAGTGTGAAAACAAAAACTCAGAAAAAAAGAGCCAATCAATTTGTCTTTTAAGGTAAATTTTAGTAACTGGCTAGTAAGTGCACTATCTGGATGACAGCAAAGAAGAACTTTAGAGAACCTGAAAGAAAATCAGCCACAAAAGGTAAGGAGAAAACAATGATTAGGAAGAATCCTGTCCAGCAAAGAGCAGTTCAAGCTGCAGCTTTGGTTCAAGACATGACTTTGAGTAATCTAAAGGAAAAAAATAAGACAAATATGCCCAGAGCTAATTAAAATAAACAAAACACTGAAGGAATATATCAACTCATATAACAAAAAGCTGGAAAAATGGAAGAAGCTTTAAACAGATATTCAGATGAGCTGATAAAAACTGCAAAAGTCAGAGCACAAAATTAAGAAAAGGCTGGTTGAGTATGAGACTGCTCAAGATGAGATGTTTAAAAAAATGGCAGAATTCGGGGGCAGAGCGCATAGGGAAAACCTTAGATTTTCTGCTGTGCCAGAGAAACTGGAATGAACAGACTGTTTTAATTTTATGAAAGCCCAAATAAGCAACTGGACTGGTATTCTACAGCTGGAGTTATTGATTGAAAGGGCACATTGTGTGCATGCTCCAACACCTGTCCATGAGAAATCAGTCAAGAACACTAATAGTAAAGATGCAATCATACCAGCAGAAAGAGTTAATTCCGACAAAACTGTGGTAGAAGAACAAAGTACTAAAAGATTAAGACAATAGAGTGTTTGTGGAAAATGATTACTCACCATAATCTAGGCAGAAAATGAGTACATGTTTCCAGCAATCAGGGAATGTCAAGAGGCAGATGTGAGATTCAATATGCTGTATCCAACTATCTTCAGAATATTTTTTTTCATGGAGGATTAAAATCATTTTTTGATGCAGAACATGCTAAGGAGGAAATACAAAAGTTTGTCCAACAAAATGTTAGCTATCAAACAGAAAGGGACACTGCTTCTTAATATTCTAACAAATAAAACTCATAGAAAGACTATGTCAGTGAAACCTTTTCCAATGTTACAAAAGAAAGGTGATTGAGAGATAGAGAAAAGCACAGGAGATGAGTATAAGATCCAGGATTGCATTGGAAATGAACCAGAAACTGAAGTTGGAAGATGGAGATCAACAGGAAAAAAAAAACAGTAACTCAGAGACTAATGAATAAATGTGGGATTGCAAAGCATCAATCACATTTGTGAAACATGACTGAACAAGAAATCCTGGAAATATTGGACTTTTCTGACATTATTAAACTTGTAGGGGACTCCAAAACATATGCCCTACTTCATGTCATTAATGTTTGGAAGAATATTAAGGAAAAGGAAAGAGATAACTGTAAGTAAAACAGTTTTTGTTCTTAACAGTATTTTTATAAACCATGGCATATACTGAATGTTGTATACTAAAGCATTTTCAGTTATTTTTGTATGATATAGAGATGCTAAAATAAACAGGTGCCATTTTTTTTCCTTATTTCTTTCTTCTTCTTCTTCTTTAGTTTTAAAAAAATGTAGGCACTGTGATGTAAAAACAGAAGAAAGTCTGTAGAAAAGCATATTAAGATGATAGGCTGTAATCTTGACTTGCTGAGGGAAGGGACAGGTTGTAAAAGTATGCAGATCATGATATAAATAAAATTGATATTCTTTTTCTTACTTTAGCATAGGGGAATGACTGGATTAAGGCTCTTGGTTTGATCTAACAACAAGTTTTAAGTGGAAGCAAGTAAATAAAAGAACACCAAATGCAATAAAAAGTTTTCATTTAGCAAACAAATGTCCACAGTGCAACATGAAAAGCTTGTAGCTGAACTTAACTGTGTATTTGATTCTCATGTTTCTATACAGACAAGCTGATAAGAGGGCAATTAAAGGAGAACAATGTGAATCCATTATTAAATGCTCAACTGCTCTGCGCTTTTTCTCCCTATTTACAGTCCCCGATATGAGCAAACAGTTTTGCAGCATTTGAAATATTAAAAAAAAACATTTCCCTCAACTAGAACAGTACCTTAGCATACTGTGGTGGTTTCACTTTCAAAAATCATCTATCGTGCCGTGGAAAAGTTTGCAGCAGTCCCCAAATCGCTGACATCAGAGCGGCTACTGATTACCGGTAGTTTTTTAGCCAGTTCCCTCCCCTAAACTGAAGTCAGCATCACTGTCTTAACATTCTATTGAAATAATGCAAAGACCTACCCATGCTGTGATGTCACAGTGGCATGGTCCTTCCCCTTCCTATAGAGTGCTGAACTACAGCTGCAGTAGATTAAGAACCTTTTTCTGTGCTTGTGTTGCATGTACCTTATATTTTACCACCTGGTGAGTAACAATCCTGCTTGTATTAGTCATACCAAATAAATATAAAGTAGTAGAAAGTCACCTGGCAGTATAAAAACTGTGTATGGGTTGTACTGAATAAACCAGACAACATGACAGTAATAGTCCCATATAGGTCATATTTCAATAAAACCATAACTGCTTGGCAATAAAGTTCTGAATCCTGGACTGGTCGTGTTTACTCTGGTATTGTATGGCATTTAGTGTTGCAGTCTCGGAATAGTAATGTTGTGTTAACCACTGTTATCCACACTGTGCTACATAAAAAATATGTCTAGGAATGTCTGTATAAGACTGTTGTAAGTACAAGGTCTGATTGTGCAAACAAGAGAGACTTAGACATAAAACACTGAAAAAACAAACACCAGTTTCTAAATAGCTCACTCTTATGAAACTCAAATTGTTGTATTTTTAGCACACACAGCCATGGTTCGAATCCTGGTAGTGGTAGTAGTAAGCTGCATGCATAACCATACCTCTCAACTTTACAGATTTTTGCACAATGTCCAGATAATTGGCTTGTATTTTAGACCTGTTCCTCAGTCTCCCTGGCAAATCACTGGGATGATTCCAGAATTGTAGTCACTAAATAATGACATACATTTGATTTTCAGACCATAAATCATTCAGAAAATGTATATTAAAACAAATACTCATACTCTAGCAGCTCTCCAAGTTTATAAGAGCAATATTCAAAATATCTCCCTACTTGTATCCCCATGTTGTTAAGCTTTGTCCAGATGTTATGCATTAAGAGATTGAGAGGTATGTGCATAATTACAACTAGGAATCTGGGAATATGTGTAGAAACAGTCAGGTAGTGTTAACAAACATTCCCTCCATAGGTCTACCAGGTAAGACAAGTAGAATTTAGGTATAAGACAGTTAAAGTATACACTGTGTATAAGCAAATCACTGCCCAAACCAAGGTCATATTGTAATAATACCTGTACAGCAATGATCATTAATGTTGTGAGTACTGCAAGGATATATAAGTTGTTAACTGACATATCTCTCTCCCCCAACATATCTGCAACAATAATCTAAACACACAAATCAATGGGTATGTTTACACCAAACCTGCTGTTGGGACATATGTCCTATTGTTCAGTAAATATTGAAATGTGTTTCTATTAATGTTCCATGTTGAAATACTATCATTGGTGGCCTGTTGATATAAATGTAATCTGCATGCCGTTGTAATGGCCACTGTGGTTCCATATATGCATGTGTTCTGTTTGCTATGCAACTGTTCCAAATCTGATGTTTTAGGTTAAGGGGAATATCTATGCATGCTGTTATAATTAATCCTGGATTGTGTTGACTATTACTAACCCACATATGTTCTAAAACTGCAACACCATAGCATGTTTGGGAAGACCGGTCCCAGCGGACCAACCTCTCCCACCTCATCTGGCCGTGGCATCGGGCCCCAGCAGGTCTGGGACCTGCCCCAGGACCTCCTTGTCTGCTGGGAGTGGGCATGGACAGGATTCTGTCACTCAAAATCAGATCCGGGGTCTGGTGCTTAGGGAGCTTCTCAGAGAATTGGGAGATCTGCTACACCAGTTTGAGGGCTGCATGGTGCAATTAAAGGGTCAGCCTGCCACTCCTGCTCAGCCCCCAGCACAGCCACCTTCAGGACTATGAAAATGCAGTGGTGACTGCCCATGGGTGGGGACCTCAGTCCCACTGTTACCATTTGGGGACTCATGGGCTTCTGATTTCCAAACACCCCTCCCCATCCAAGGTGTTTACCCCCACATGTGTCATATACTTCTCCTGTATGCTGTCTTGTCTGTCTTGTCTGTCTTCCGACCCAACCTACCTCCCCAAACATACCTACTATCCTTCCCCAACATCCTACTCTCATCTTAAAAAAAAAGGGCAATCTGTTCCCAAAAAAATTTCTCCCCATATATAACTGTCCATTTTGCACGTGTCCACTGGACATATGTAATCTGGTCTAATTGGCTTCACAACACATTATTGTTGTCCTCACCCCTCTCTCAGGGGAACACTGTTATATGCCCTTGTAAGACATTTTATGGGGGAGGGGTATGAAATGTTTTTAACCTAGGCTGTTACAACATGTGAGGGATATCAGTAATAAGAAACATTAAGGTATATGGCTGTACATTTTCTTACATTTCATTATGGGAACAGTGGTGGGATAGAGGTTACTGTTTTACAAACAGTTCTGTTTGTCAGTGTGATAGTGACATTTTAAGTTAAGCATTGTTATGTAACAGATACATTTACATTGTTACAACTGATACTTTCCCCCCTAGGGGTAGAGAACAGAGTGTAATTGGAGGCTGCTGAACTACATCTGTAATTAAGTGTTGATTGATTCTTATCCTCAAGGCAAGTGTGTTTTTTACTGTTGTACTACTTGAAAGATTTAGCCTAGACAGCAAAGTATGTTATGCTTTGCAGATTACTGTATCATGTTTTCTTTGACAGTTGCATTAATCAGTTATGTATTTCAAACACCTAAATACTATAAGAAATGGCATAAACAGCTGAAATAGTACAGCTGAAATAGTACACAAATAAACATTTCTATGTATGCAAACTGTGTGTAGTGTCATGTCCTTTGCATTGTGTATGGGTATGTTTCATGCAATAATTCTCATTTGTGGGAAAGAATCAGACACTGACCATTTGAAAAGGTGGCAACTGTATGCTGTGCACTATATATATATATATATATATATATATATATATATATATATATATATACTCTCTTTCTATATATATATATATATATATATATATATATATGTATGTAATATATATATATGTGTGTGTGTGTGTGTGTGTGTGTATGTATCATTAGAATGTTTACTGCTTCCACATTGTACATTCCCTGTGGTAGACTGACTGTTCTGCATGAAATCATCCCAACATCTTTCAGCTGAGATGGCTTACTGGTAACTTGTGGCTATGTTGTGTAGGGTCCTGGGTTCAAGACTTGCAAGTGCTGGTTATTTTGTTGCAAGGCAGAATAGTTCAGCTGTGGAGGAAGGGATAGAGGCATTAATTACAAAAGATTCCTATTTTCGGCCCCTTCACCCCCATTTACAGTGTCTTTGGTCAGATGTTTTGCAGTGAGAGGTTCAGAGTGTGGATCTGATGTCCGAATGCACTATATATATATATATATATATATATATATATATACATTTTCCCTAATGTTGAATGACTGTGCTGCATGATATGTTTGAGAAAACAGCACACATATCTACAGCTCAGATGACTTAGTGATAAATTGCTCTGGGTATGATGTGCAGGGTCATGAGTTCGAGACTGGTAAGGGCTGACTATTTTGTTACTGGGCAGAACAAGGGCTGTTGGATACGGAGTGATTAAGGTACTTTTAAGCAGTTGTAAGTGGGTTTGCGTGATGGTAAGCAATGCTAACTTTCTGTTAAATATGCATACAGACATGTGTAGGCATTGCTTACCAGCACGCAAACAGGCTTAATCCCACTTACTACTGCTTAAAAGTGCTTACTCCCGCTTACCCTCATGCTAATTTCTTTAAAAGAAAAGCAAAAAAGGGGTGATAGGAAAGTGATGAAAAAGGAGGCACAAAGAGGGAAAGACAATAGGGAAAGTAGCTAGGCATGTGCAGGACGGGTGTAGGGGAGGTCCATGGCTGTCCATTTTTTCTACAGCAACAGCTGTGCATAAATACTAAATTTGGAGGTATATTTGGTCACTCAAACCCCTGAGAGAGGGGTGAGGACAACAATAATGTGTTTTGAAGCCAATTAGCAAACAAACAAAGTGCAAGCACATAGCAGTCCCTATCAGCAAAATTCCAGTTATAATCCAATAGAATGACTTAAATCAAGAGCAACTGCAAAAAATAAATGAATAATCCTTTTATTTGCACAACAGAGGATTTCGTCCCGCAACAAAACCGGAACTTCTTCAGATAAAACATTTTTAACCCATGTAGTTGATTTTGCACAGATTGCTTATCTAGATGTGTTATTAATGAAAGATGTTATAAATCACAGATTAATGGCTAAAATATATCGTAAGCCCACCTATTCTAATTCTTTTCTTCATTTCCATAGTAATCATCTGTTATTTCAAAAACAGGCTGCTGTCAAAGGGCAGCTAGTTAGAGCTGCCCGTATGGTTACAGATTGGTCCCATTTTGTTGAAGACTGCGAGCTTTTAAAAGCTATGTTCTTAAACCAAGGATATCCTGAGTCATTTATTACTGGACTTATATTAGAAGTAAAAGAAAAAAGATCTAAGGGTCATTTTCAACCTCTTTTGAATACTACTCCCTTTGGTAATGGTATGGTGAATTCGTCTTTTACAAGTTTGAATACAGGAAGTGAATTAAATATATCATTGGTTAATACTGTTAGTAACAGCGAGCCTATTGGTAGACAAGGTATAAATATGTGTGCCAATGCTTTCACTACATCATTTAGTGATGATAGTTATGCTATCAGAAATATTTTTATGAAAAATTGGAATGCATTAATGAATGATACTGATGTTAGAATGCAAGTAGGTAATAAGCCTACAATAGTTTTTAAAAGAGGGTTTAATTTGAAGAATATTTTTGAACACTCTAAATCCTTTCCTAACAAAGGACATATGATAAAATGTGGGTTTTGTGTTTTTTGTAAACACATTTTAACAGTAAGTCAAGTTATTTTTAACCATCAAACAATTAAAATTCTTGGAAATACAAGTTGTAATACTAGAAAGGTTGCTTATTGTGCTATCTGCTAGGCCTGCCCATGTTTTTATGTAGGCAAGACCGAGCAGAAACTAAAAAATCGAATCAGCAAGCATTTATCCGATATTCGTAATAATAAAATAATAAATGCCCTGTTTAGGCACATTAATGACCATAAAGATCATTCTTTTACATTTGTGGTGTTGCAAACACTATCTGAATTAGATAGAGGTCGTGCTTGGCCACTTCTCCTTGAAAAAGTTGAATTATCCTGGCAACTTTGGCTGGCGGCTCATTACTGGGCAGGCTTAAATGAAGCAACATCGGTCTTATGTCTGCTTAAATTAAAAGCTATTTCTAGGTGACATAGAAGTTGTCCAGATAAATGTTATAACAAGCTTTTAATTTTTTGATATTTAGGCAACTTAATTGCTACAAAAATATTATGAACAGCATAAGAAATTAGTTTATTCACGGATGTGTATAGGAGGGGGCATGCATGTTCTCAGCCATTGCTATTAAGCTATAACATGAAACCTATTGGTTATAATGTGAAGGTGTGTCCTATTATGTGACTTTATTGGTTCAATAGCCCATGTCATTGAGATATAATATGAACCTTATTGGTTATAATGCGAAGGTGTGTCCTATTATGTGATTCTATTGGTCTAATGTCTTTTTAAATGATTTTGGTTTTTAAAAAATGTTTTATCTGAAGAAGTTCTGGTTTTGTAGTGAGATGAAATCCTCTGTTGTGCAAATAAAAGGATTATTCATTTATTTTTGCAGGTGCTCTTGATTTATGTCATTCTATTGAATTATAACCGGAATTTTGCTGATAGGGACTGCTACATGCTTGTACTTTGTTTGTTTGCTTGTATTTTACAGATTTATTGGTTTATTTGAAGCCAATTAGACCAGATTACGTGTCCAGTGGACACATGTACAAAATGGACAGTTATGTATGGAGCGAAATTTCTTTTTGGGAACAGATTGCCCTTTTTTTTAACGTGAGAGTGGGTTGTTGGGGCAGGATAGTCAGTATATTTGGGGAGGTAGATTGGGTTGGAAGACAGACAAGACAGACAAGACAGCATATAGGGGTGGTATATGACACATGGGGTAAACACCTTGGACTGGGAGGGGTGTTTGGAAATCGGAAAGCTATGAGCCCCTAATTGGAAACAATGGGGCTGAGGTCCCTACCCATGGGCAGTCACCACTGCACCTTCATGGCCACAATGGTAGCTGTGCTGGGGGCTGAGCAGGAGGGGCAGGTTAACCCTCTAATTGCACCACGCAGCCCTCATGCTGGCATAGCAGATCTCTAAACTCCCTTCGGAGCTCACTAAGCACCAATCCCCAGACCTAAATTTGGGTGACAGGATCCTGTCCACATCTGCTCCCAGGGGTGGGACGAGCCCCATCCCCTGAGGCTGTTCCACCTGAAGGTGGTGCAGGACCAGTGGACGAGGAGGTCCTGGGGTGGTTCCCAGAAATGCTGTGGCCCAGTGCCATGGCCAGATGAGGTGGGGAATGTGGGTCCGCTGGGACTGGACTTCCCAAACGTGCTATGGTGTTGCAGTTTTAGAACATATGTGGGTTAATAATAGTCAACACAATCCAGGATTAGTTATAATAGCATGCATAGATATTCCCATTAACCCAAAACACCAGATTTGGAACAGTTGCATACCAAACAGAACACATGCAGATATGGAACCACAGTGGCCATTACAATGGCAGGCAGGTTACATTGATAGCAACAGGCCACCAATGTTAGTGTTTCAACATGGAACATTAATAGAAACACATTGCAATATTTGTTGAACAATAGAACACAAATCCCAACAGTAGGTTTGGTGTAAACATACCAATTGATTTGTGTGTTTAGATTATTATTGCAGATATGGTGGAGGGAAGAGAGAGATGTCAATTAACAACTTATATATCCTTGCAGTATGAGGTCCTCCAACATTTTTCCTGTTTATGTCTTCCAGATACAATGTCACAGGAATGCCTCCTTGCTTTCACAGCACAAGAAAATGATGTAATAATCCATTTTGTGGTACCCCATCATGCCATGCTATTTGGGCACAGGGCTCATGATCTGCAGGAGAGGACTGCCCTGTGGAATGAGCTCATCCACAGTGTGAATGATGTCAGCCTGCATAACCACAGTTATGAACAGGTGCGGCATGGGACCAACGACCTTATCCGCCACACCTGTCAGCATACTGCTGCCATTAGGAGGGACCAGCTAGCCACAGGTGGGGGTCATGCCATCCAGCCCCCACTGACACATGCTGAGGAGCTCCTCACCAGCCTTGGGGCACCCACCTACCAGCCAAGCCAGCAACTTGCAGATAGCATTGTGGAGGTGGGTGCCACCCCCACAATGGATAGAAGCGTCCAGGTAAGGCCCCAGGGCACATTAGTAGACCACTGTTGCTTATCTATCTTCATCTGTAAAGTATCTACATGCATATGTCAGATAAGATAGTCTGTTGCTGCAATGTAGTAATGAACAGATGTGCATAATCTCTAGCATTGTGGGTTGTACTATTGATGTACTGAAATGCTGCTCCCACCCGGTACCAATGCCACAAGTGTGGCTACTGACATTACGTCTCTCACACAACTATGTAGGTCCCTCTGGTATACAGCTGGGGCAGCAGCCTGTAGCTGGTGAGTATGAAATTCTTTTGTTCAGGTTTGCCAATACACTGGCCATGTTATGGCCATGGTATTTGCCATGCACACATTTAACACACCTACCCATAATGCATGCTGTACATGTTCACTTACTGTTGCTGTTAACTGCACCGCATCATAGTGGTCACCATGGTGGCATATCTGAAGGTTATGTAAGAGTCCTGCAGTATACCTAAGAACTTGTCAGTGCAAGATGTGTGGACAGAAATGAACATAATGGTGGGATAAATGGCCTACAGTAGGGACATGTCTGAAACATTACCCTTATACATGGCTACAACAGTGTATACACCACTATTACAATGGCAACTGTTCCTGATCTAAACAACCGCAAATCAGAATACCACATTCCACACCTTTTACAACCTGTAATGTGATCCTAACATGAGCAATTAATGTGTAATATGGAATCCTATGTTGGGACAACAAATATGGAGAATACATACCTTAACAAACACTGGAAGCAAATATGTGCACACACTCCAAATAACATATTGTGGAAGCAGCTTGTGAGGTACTGACAGTATTCACTCTTCTTGAGTACACACCTTCCATCAAGTACAGGGACTCAATGTCACAGCAAGTGATGGTCTGCTGTCCAAGAAGTATGTCCATGACATTTGCACACTCACCTGCAACAGAGGCAGCCGTGGCTTGGACACGTTTTACAAACCATAGAATGGATCCCTTATCCAAAAGGTAGCACTCAGGAGTGGGAAAAGTAGCCTTATCTCATCACTGCATATACCATAGCAAACAGTGCAGACAATCACGTATGTGTGTACACAGTATGGGACAACATTAATGTAGAAAATAAACGGATGTCCATCCAAGACAGATGACAACACATGTTGCACAATGGTCATGGAGACTGCCCAGAAACATGCAGCAACACTGAGGGACTTGCAGGAACATCTAGCAAGTACTGCCTGTGCAGTACCTGTGTCGACAGTCACCTGGAATCTGCATAAGTGTGGCCTATGGGTTAGTGTAATCAGATGGAAGAGTTGTTCCACAGGAAACATCATCCAGGGCTCTCTACGGGTAGCATATGCATAACATCAAGTATCCCAAAGACATGTGTTGCAATGTGTAAATGTGTACTGTGACCAAGGCTGAAACCTACAGACAATATTAATAAAGATACATGTGGTGCACTAGCAACACCTCACTCCACCTCAGGCCCACCATCCCCATTTTTACCTTGCTGGTGCCAGTGTACACCTTTGGGTTTGCTGTTCATTAGCAAGAACTAGGCCAGTAGACATGGTGTTATGAATTTGGAACACTGCAAAATAACACTCATGTGTGACCCATAGTTGTCAAGCATCTACAATAAGTATGAAGATGGGGATGGGTGTCATCCTGAAATACAACAGTGAACTGAAGCATACATCCAAAGCTCCCTAGGAATGGCTGTATCTGAACACAGTCAAGGTCATGAATTGTGCCAGACATAACCCTGACTCCACAGCAATAGTGAAGGCACTGTGTGACCTCCAAGGGCTGTGCACATGAACTGACCTTGCAATCTGGCAGAGTTTGGGGACATTTGTAGGGCAGAGTGATAAATAATGGCAAGTGAAAATGGCCCATGCTAGTATACCCCCTTCCTGATATAGTGACTGCTGTAGTTCACTTAACAGGTGCTGCAACAAACCATTATGTTCAGGGTGTGCACACGTATGCAACCCACATATTATATGCATCTCATTCAGCATCTGCATGACTAACACATTTGTTTGATAGTGCATGTGATTGCACAGGTCATATGTCATGTATCAGGTGTGTGTAATGTTAGCATATGCAGTATTGTGGCCCCACTGCATATCATGGAAGAGGCTGGCATGTCAACAAGAGTGTGTACAGTCCTCATATCCACATTAAAGCTTTGAAGGTTGCCAGTGTAATTGGATTTTATTGCTCATACATGCACTGCTGATGATGAGATCTGCAAATCAGAGGTCAGGCATTAACTACTGACATCAGTCCTCATATCATCCCAGGTATGTGTCAGACAAACACATAGGGGCATTGATCAACAGAGCAAATATAACTGCCACACATATGCACATTCAGCAATGGTGTGTACACTCATGAGGGATGGTGCACAGTGCATGCCAGGGTGCTGTACAGGTGCACAGCAATACTGTGTACATGGGTACAGTGTGTTCCAGGGGAAGGGGCATCACCTACTAACACAACTAATGCATCACAGATATGTATAATGTTGGTAACAAGGATTGAGTATAGCTGCAGTGCAAGCTGTTGAGTGCCATATGTCATGCATGTTGACTGTTGGGTAATGAGAGGTCTGTGTAATATCTTTGTCCCACCTCACCTGTAAGTAAGTGTGTGTGTGTGTGTGTGTGTGTGTGTGTGTGTGTGTGTGTGTGTGTGTGTGTGTGTGTGTGTGTGTGTGTGTGTGTGTGTGTACAGAGTTAAGCAATAACATACAGGTCTTAAATGACATTTTTTGTTTTCCCCTCACAGGTGGCGAGGTGGGTCAGGCTCCCTCCTGTAGGCAAACTGATGTTAGTGTCCATACAGACTCTGACAATGATGATAGGTATGGTGAGGCACAGGCAGGGTTGTCAGGAGCTGAAGCTGTGCCATCGGTTGACATCCCACTTTTATCCACCCCATCCCCGCACACAGTTACAATGCCCAAACATACTCCATCACCAGTCACCATAGATGATGGACAGTTGGCGGGTGGTGGCATGGGACAAGACAGTGTGGGGACTATGGCAAGTGTGTCTGTATACAGCAGCCTTAGCCGGATGACTGGCGAGGTACAACACAGGCAGATGTACAGGGGTGTTTGTAGGAGGGCTGCTGGCCATCATGCCCCTGGCAGAAGTGCCAAAGCAGATGTCACTAGATGCATGTTTCGGGCCATCATGGAGGCACAGGCATGTATGAAACATTATAGCAGACAGAGTCTGAGGCTCCAGAGGGCTACTCATTCTGCTGTACTTGACAACATCCATAATCTTGCAGGTGCCCACCGTTATTTTGCAGAGGTCCTGGATAGACAGTTGGGTGAGATGGTGGGAATCCTTGACAATGTGGTGTCTGTGTTGGAGTATGTGGTGGGAGCAGGCCAACATCCATATGGATGTAGGTCAACAACACCAACAGGTGGAAGTCTACGTGGATGTGCAACTACTCACAGCTGCTCCCATAGTGGCAATATCAGCACCAGCACTGTAGGGGGGGTGATGACCACACCAAAACACAGCACCCCCCTACAGTGCTGGTAGGGAGGTGCTGACCACACCACAACACAGCAGGCCACATGCACGTGGTCCTGACTGGTTCTAGCAGAGACACAGATCCTGCGGACAATTGTCATCATCAGGGGAGAGCACCATATCTGGGCTTCTACCTGGTAGTGCCCATGGAACCCCTGCCAGGCACAGTTCCCATGTCCATGGCTAGAGACACTGAACTGTACATCCTGCCATGTACGGTCTGCAGCTGTCCAACAAACACCCATATAGGGCAGCCACATGGCAGAACTGTGTGCATACATACACACACACATCACCAACACAGCTAGGGCATCTCCATACCTATACACACCACATCTGCACAGCCCAATTGTTAAAGAACCCCCTAACACACACACACATGATGTCAACCAAATGGTTCAGCCTAAGCCTCTGGCAAACTCACCACACACCCTGGGCATATGATGATACCTGTGCTGCATCCATGTCATCCATACCATTGATGCAGGGACATGCTAATATGGTTCTGATGCACAGGGTGAATGTACTAAGGCTTAGCAATGTAATGCTGTTTAATGTGTTTTCAGCCAGAATGTTTAATGCTTACATGTCAGGGTGCATAGCTGTCCAGCCATGATGCCTTATAGCTGTTATTAACGGGTCTATATTATAACATCGAATTCTACAAAGATCGAATGTTATAATATCGACCCCATAATGTCGAACGCTGAAAACAGCGAAGGTGCAGGACATCGAATTCTTTCCCAGGGAAAGAATTCGGTGGGCTGTTTCTGTGGCTTTGCTGTTTTCAGCGTTTGATATGTTGGAACGTTACGGGTCAGGTTCAGGTAAATGTGCGATTGTGTGTAGGTTAGGGTTGGGGGCAGGTTAGGTGAGTTAGGGTGCGGGTGAGGTGAGTGTGCGATAGTGATGGACCTTAGGGTTGGGGTTGGGTTAAGGTAAGTGGATAGCTATTAGTGTATGTAATGTTTAGTTTAGGTTTAGGTGTAGGATTTTAAGTGTATGTGTGTGGATTGCTGTTTTTTGTGTATGTTTGTGTTGTGTGTATGTTTCTCGGAATAGCGAATTTTTTCCCAGGGAAAAAAATTGCTATTCTGACTGTTTGATGTTTTCGGATTTCAGTGTTTAGAGTTCGATATTATAACATTCGATCTTTGTAGAATTCGATGTTATAATATAGACCCGTTATTAACACTGACTGATTGTGGTCTCTATAATGTATTCTGTTTGTGTTGTAGGTGTCTATGTGTCAGCAGGATGTTGGTCTGCTGCCCTTTTCTACAAGGGGTATGGCACTGTGGTGACACATTGACTGTGTCATATCCTGGGTACAGCTGAACACAAGTAACAGGTCTGTATAACATTTACTGCATGTTCCACATGGCTGATAGGACTGAGGGGTCTATACAGGTGAGTGCATGGTGGCTGATGTCAGCAGCTATTCTACAGTGGACAATGGTAAATGTACTAGGTGGCACACACCAAATGTTTGTGAATAACACACACACAGAGGCTTTGGTGTTGATGCAATATACAGATAATACTGTACACCTGGATGTACTTAATTTTGCAGTGAACTCATTTGGGCCTATGTAAGTCCACCAAGACCAAATAGCCAAAACATCACATCAGTAAATAGTCTGCCAGTTTAATGTCATTGACGATGGTACTGGCAGGGTATATGTCCTCTTCCCCAATGTAGTGCAATCCTGGAGTTGGTAAACATCAGTGTACTGGTGTGGGTGGCACAGCCACCACTTTGGAGAGTGTGGAGTGGCATAGAACCACACATAGTGTGATTAAGAAATATTTAACCTGTAAAAATAAACTGTACAGTATAAGAGCACACTAAGTGGGGGAATATGCACAACAATAACTCCAATGTGGGTGGCTGTGCCCACAACAACCACACTCAACTATATATACCAACTCCAGTATCTCTGTACAGCTGTACAGTGGGGAAGAGGGCATTTACACATCCACTACTAGTTTTGATGGAAAGAATTTCCACAAGATGATTCCTTTAAAATGTTACCTTTTGCCAGTTCGTTCTCAGAGAAATGATCTCCTGGGACATATAATTACTGCAAACTGAAGTAGATCCCTTTACATACACACACACTTTCTTTACAACACTGAGAGTAGAACCCCTACCTCGGTACTTATTGCTACTAATGTGTTTGGCCTTAATTGCACACACCACAGAGCTTTTAGGATGAGGTATGTACCGAGTTTCCTGTTAAGTTAAGTGAAGAACATCACCAGGCCCTGCACAGTATGGTAATGGGGGATGTACTGGGTGTTAACAAACAATACATAGTATGACATGCTGTCATATACACATTGACAAACACATACAGTCATAGACACATTTGACAGACCTGGGTTTAGCAGTGCTAACTACCTTGCCAATGAGTTCATACTGTTAGGGAGTTTTTGCACACAGCACATGCATCATTGGGCTGGATAGTGTAATCAGTTACCTGTATGGTTGATGGTGACAGCAGTCCACAAACAGCAGACCTTAGGACATGTACTGGGGGCACCATAGTCTAAAGATAGTATACCCAGCACCCACACCCCACATTGGATATTGTACTCACTGAAACCCATGATAATGCTCTCACATACCCACAATCACACATTGACCAGGACTACAATCCAAACCCTGGTCTATCTAATCAGTGCTACTACAGGGATATGCATTTATTGCACATGCCACAGGGATAGTAGGGTGAGGGTTTGTCATTGCTCTCCTAATGACAGCAACATCACCATCCCTTATAATGTATGGCAAGGATTCTTGCATTTGGATAATGTGGCCTCAGAATGCTGTCTCATACAAATATGCACAGTCACACACAATTGCACATACATATACAAAGACACACACACACACACACACACACACACACACACACACACACACACACACACACACACACACACACACACACACACATTTCCCAGGACTCAGAGAGTAATCCACACCTATTTACCCATTTGTAGAACAGTGTTATGCTGGTACTCCAAGCTCCAGGTAGCCCATAGGGTGAAGAGTGTAACAAGGTACATGTAATGTGAATTACTGCAGCAGCCATTTCTAAGTATAGCAGTGGGGGGTGTAGTGGGTGAGAAAATTGCCAAAGATTCCAAAGACAACCACAAGGCAATTGCCAAAGATTCCAAAGACAACCACAAGGCATTCTATAACTATGTCAAGAATCTAAATAGCAATGCTCAGATCTGCTCTGAGCTACAACAGAATGACATTAAATATACTGATCCCAAGGATATTGTCAATATCCTGGCAGATCGATTCAGTGCCAACTTCACCCCCCCTCTCACCCCCTAAATGGTCCATCTCAATACCAGAAGATTGCCAAATTCCGGTAATAACAGCCACACAGGTAAAAAACGGACTCTCCAAAGCTAAGAATACAGCATCCATGGGACCAGATGACATCCCAGGCTGTGTACTACATGAACTAGAAACTAAAATATGAAAGACCAAAAACTGAAAACAAACTGCCATGTAGACTAGAATCCAAAAAGGTCCAACATTTATTGAGACAAATAATCCAAGGTAAGTGCTTTCGTTTGGTAGCTATCACCAAACCACTTCAAAGTACAACAGCAAATACTCTCCAAGTTATAGTACAAGAACACACCCTACCTCATTAATCAATTAAAATCAATTACAAATTTTAAAAAGACAAATACCCTAAATATATATATATGAATACAAATACATATCCAGATAATACAAAAATACCTTGTGTACATATATAGAAATATTTAAATAATATAAGAAGTTTTCTATATATATGTTATACATATATGTATACAAATATTTTTTAAAAATAATAAAACTTGTATGTACAAAACATATTATAAAGTATGTAAACATTTTATCTGTCAAGAACTTTTAACTTCAATTTACTGGATATAGAAAATTTAATCCAGGAAACTGACAAGCATTAAGGAAAACCTGCCACCAGGTTTCCTTTTCCTCAAGGAATAATTTCCAAGGCCCCTTTCTATCTCCACATTTAACCTGTTGTAGCACTACAAATTTAAAGGAATGATTAGAGAAACTCTGGATATGTCTAAATAAAGCATTATTGATATCCCCCTTGCGTATGTCATACATATGCTCATACATTTGCTGTGACAACTTACGCTGTGTCTTGCCCACATAAAAAGCAGGACATTGATCACACACAGCAGCATATACTACGGCATGGGAATAGCAACTGAATTTACCTTTGATGTCAATCTTCCTACCATTTAATTCCAAACTGGAGGTAACCATAACATGTTTACATTGATTACACATACCACAGGATGCCATCCTTCCATCCACACCCAAATTCAAATTTGGAATATGTTCCAAAAGTCCCTTTAAGTTTCTACCCTTTCGAAACACAAATTTGGGATGTTCACCAAACACCCTAGCCATACTTGGTTTACTCACAAGAATATGCCAATTCTTATTGTCAATATCCTGTACCAACTGACTTTCCATAGAAAAGGTTGAAACAAATGGGCATATACTTCCAGTTATAGGACCAACTTCAACTTCATCAAGAACATTACATTGTAACACAGAAACATTGTTGCCCCCCATATTATGATCAATAACAGGCACAGCATTATTAACTAGGTCCAACCCATCATGATCCAATATGGGCCTATAAAAGCCCGTCATGCGTTTGTTAATCACTTCTTGTTTAATATTAAAAATCAAATCATGGGGGTAACCCCGGTCCAAAAACATTTGACACATAAAATCACATTCTTGTAGAAAATCATCATATAATGAGACCATACGGGCTGCCCTAACCAACTGGCCCTTAACTATACCTCTTTTGATATGAAATGGGTAACTACTTGAATAATGCAATATACTATTAGAGAAAGTAGACTTCCTAAAAATTGTAGCTTTAAACTTCCCATCATCCAGCTTGTGCAACATAATATCCAAATAAGAAATTTTTTTCAGAATTGATGGAAAATGTAAACTTAAGAAAATCAGTACTAGAATTAATATAGTCCATAAACCTCAAAATATCATCAGATGGACCCTTCCAGGCAATAAACAGATCATCCAAATAGTGTAAATATAAAGAAATTGAGGAAATAAAAGGGGGAGTGAACAAATAACATCTCTCCCACCATGCCATGACCACATTCACAAATAAGGAACCACATGCTGAGCCCATGTCAACCCCAAGAAGTTGTTTAAAATAATGCCCCTCAAAATAAATAAAATTATTGATCAGCACCATCTCCCTTAATTGCAAATAAACATTAATACAATTCTGCTCCAGACCAAATTCATAAAATAAAAAATCAGAAAACCAAATTAAACCAAGCTCATGTGGGATACAACTATATAAGTCCTTGACATCAATAGCCAGGAAAGTGTACAATTCCCCTGTAGAAACCAATTCATTACACTTTTCCAAAAAATGCCAAGAGTCATGATATAAGTGAGAAATTCCCTGAACCCTGCTCTTAAGTTGGTTGTCCAAAACTTTTTCAATATAACTGGTTTTGGACCTACCTGAGTCCACTATTGGCCAAAAGGGGGGACAACAAGATCCTTATGAATCTTGGGCACACCAAAAATCACAGGAATTTTAAGGAAATCCACAGACAGATAATTGAATTCATCTATACTTATTGGTCCTGAGTGAGCATGTCAAACAACTCACAATCAATTTTGTGATAAGCAATATTAACCTCATTAAGAGAGGCTTCACAATAAACATCACTGTACAACAAACTGAACATACTTTGAATATAAATATCTTTCTGCATCACTACTAAACCGCCACCCTTATCTGGCTGCATAAATCTAAAATCACTTCTCCCCCTTAATTCGGCCAACAGTTCAGTCTCAGCAGTAGTTACATTACTACTAATATGGCCTTTTTTTCCTAAAAAAATGATGAAAATCCATTTCACATACATTTTCAAAACATTTTAAAATACCATGTAAATCAGGATTATAAGTACTAGGCACTCTAACTGTATTACTATCTGCATTAAACATATCAACATCCTCCTATGTAAATATTTCAGATTCAAATTATGAACATCCAATTTAAAATCACAAATTAACTCAGCTACATTACTTTTTCTACTAGGCACAAAATTATGCCCTTTACTTAATAAGTCTGCATGCAACATAGAAAGACACAAATCAGTATAATTAAAAATTTTAAAATCATTCATAGAATTGGCAATAATATTAGGTCCATTGGAAACAGTACCCTCCACTATCTCCTCAAATTCATATAAGGGCCATTCCTCTACCCCTGTTGTCACCAATTGTTCCCCTGTGGGTAAGGGCACCACTGTTGAGGCCTTTGGTTCCTTAACCTCTCTGACCGTCTTGGCCCCGGTGTATCTTAAGGGGCACTAGCCCCCATTTGGCCCTATGGTTGGCCCTTCATCCCAGCAGTATTTATGGATTGTCTCCCAGTTCATGCAGTAGGACATGGGGGCATACTACTGGGATTTGTCAATATGGCCTTGCATTTGTGTTCTGTTGACTGTGTTAGTTAGTGGCAATAGTTCCTGTACATATTGACCCATTGGTCCGGATGCATGCAGGGTGCTGCTTACAGCTAGGGACACACCTGTATAAGACACTTCTTCGGCATGCTGCATTCTGTGGGTATTCCCATACAGAAGTAAGGTCATACTGTACTCATTCCCAACAGCAAGGATATGACCTGTGATAAACCTGTGGATGATGGCGGGTTGAGCTGAGTGCATGTGTGATATGGAAGCTACTTGGAGCTGACTCACAGATATACCTGGGACATTCCCCTTATGCTGCCTTGTGCAGGGACATAGGCAGTCTTTCATTACTTCATAACTGTCCCTTTTGTGGTCTGCCAGTGATTGTCCAGACTACATCAGTATTCCATACTACACAGACAACTAATGTGCTGCTAACCTGTATGTACAATTCCAAAGTTGTGTGCAGCTGGTAGTTAAATTTTATGCACTCTGTCTAGGGTACTTCAACCTATGTACTGTGTGTATGTATGGGCCCACATTCATGGCATGTCCATCTTTCAGACAGTGACAGATATTGACATCTGGACAGTGAGCATGGATGACTGCTGACATGGGTTTTGCTGAGAAGCATTGTGGTTGGCACTGCAGTTGTCAGAACATGGCCATGTCATCCACAGTACTGCCCATAGGCCACCAACACACAGACCTCCATGCCTACAAGCTGACCATTTCCTCACAATATTGAACACATGACAACCTAACACATGGACCCCTGCATATTGTACACATGCAACAAGCTATCCTGTAGATTGGGCCAGCATGGGTAATCTGTGCTCCACTGTTATTACACCTCACACTTACATGTTATTGTATTTCTACAATGGGATAGGGGGGAACACCTGCCGACTTTAAACATTTGCTATGACTGTACTGGTATTTCAGGTAGTCTGTTGGCTTCCATCTCATTTTGTATTATGACCTATCATGCAGACTGGAGGCATATCAGTAGTGTACAGATCTTAGGTTTTATTGACCTACATTTGAGTTTCAGACTTCTTACCCTTCAGAACTGACATACAACTGCCAGACCTGTTGTAGTCTGTCTGTATACGTCTGTAGGGGGGATGTTAACTATTGGCATCAATTGGAGGCCTTAGACCAGCCTTCCTTTATGGTCATCTACACCTGTCCTGCTGGCTGAGGCTGGTGGTGGATATGTGAGCCGCACTGACAAGCATGTGTGTGTCCTCTAGACACACATTTGGGCCACGACATGTACTGCAGTGGGATTTTTCACCTTATGTAGTACTGCCTAGTGTGTTGACAGCAGTATTTGTTATGGATTTCATGCTGCCCATATAGGTGTCCACTATCTGCTGCCATCCCATTCAGCCACCCGATTCCCTTGCATGCTCACATCCATACCATAGATACAACTATCTAAACATACTACTCCATTGAGCAATTGATAGGAAGACTGACTTACCTTGTGTCTGTGTCAGTATTGAGGATAATGCTGGAGGGCTGACAATGTCGGAAGCACATAATACACTCCCTATATATGGTATAGCACAGGTAGTGTCATGTTTGGCATCCTTTTTACTGTATGTGCGAGTCAGAGAAAGGTGTCATTCCCAGGGTCCCTACCATGTCAGTGTATGTGCTATGCATTGTCTCTTTGCCAAGGCCTGGGCATACTGGGCATGCTTCCTTCTGCCTACATGGGCAGGCTCAGGTAGCTCCTCCTCTGAGTCACTCTGTACCTGTGATGGCCTTGGTAATGGAGGGGGGCTGTGTGGCCTTTCCCCATGCTATTCCTGCTGCAGCTGTTTCCACAGGATCATATTATGTAGCATGGCACATACTATGAACATTTGTGGACATGTAGCTGGAGAGTACTGCAAGGTTACACCGGATATGTCCAGGCAGTGGAACCATGACTTGAGCATCCCAAACACACGCTCTATTATGATTCTGGTTTGTGCATGTGCCTCATTATGGAGTTCTTGCTCAGGTGTGTGTGCATTTCTAAGGGGTGTCATCAACCACGGCTCCAGTGCGTAACCAGCATCCCCCACTAGGTGGCCATATGGGATTTCCCACTAGCAAATGACTGGTACAGCTGTGTCATATGCCAGATGTGTCGTCATAGCTTCCACGGCTGCCAGCACACACATTCAAGATAATGCCCTGGGCATCGCACATGACCTAGCAGTTGATGGAGGGGAAGCCCTTGCGGTCTATGTACACTCTACCCTGCTCTCCAGGTGGTTCTTTGATGTGTATGTGCATGCAATCTATAGCACCCACTACCTCAGGGTGTTCTGCTATTTGGTGGAAGATACACATATTGCTGGTCAATGCCTCACGGGTGTTGAGGAAATATATGTGCTCATCACATGTGCTGACATGGCATCCAGCAACTGGTGGAGTACCCTGGATGTTGATGCCTGTGAGATTCCCATGATATCCCCAGTTGGCCTTTGGAAAGTACCTGTGGCTAGTATTCTTAAGCCTACACATACCTTGATATCCACTGGGGTGGGTTCCTCTCCATTGGTTGTGTGTGTGAGGTGTGGCTGGCACAGCTCAACAATTTGCTGTAGAATGTCCCTGTCCACCCTATAGTGCTCCACTATCTCCAGCTCATGTAGCCCCTTGTAGGTTAATCTGGGTCTGTACACTCTTCTCCTTCTCCTCAGTGTCAGCATTCACATCCTCACCACCCTCAGCCTCTTGCACATATTGATGTATGAGAGTGACTGCAACCCCTAACATTTTGTTAGTTTTGTCAGGTAAAATTTCCCCGTCTGTGTACATTGGTGGTGTAGAGTTTGTGGGAAAAACAAAACTAGAAGGTGTTTGCATAGTTTATAGTAGTATGCTAGGCTGTTCCATGTGTAATTGGCTGATTCTGATACATTTCACCTGCCAGCTATGCTAGTTCTCTTTGATTGCCTTCCTACTGCTGTTTCCCCAAAAACCAGTTTGAAAGGTGTTTGCATAGTTTATAGTAGTGGTCTGGGCTGCTGCATGTGTATTTGGCTGATTCTGATACATTCCACCTGCTAGCTATGCTAGTTCTCCTTGATTGTCTTCGTACTGTTGTTTTCCCTTCCCATTGGCTTCCTGTTTAAGCCCAGAGACGCGCCGTGCATACCCAGTGCTCAGATGTGAACAGAGCTGCTATTTTCTGGGGTTTTTTTTCAGGGATGACACTATTATGGGGTGATGAAGAGACTATCTAGCCAAGTAGATTGAACTGATAGTCCACTTCAGTACTCTTGTGAAGTATATGGCTTATGGAGATAAATGGCTTATGGAGATACACAAGGACTGACACAGGAGGACCAAATAGTCTCTTGCAAAAATCAAATATTCTTTAGTGTTTACAGCTAGGAGTCAGTCATCTAGGTATGAGAATATTCAGAACCGTTGCAGCATGAGATGTGCTGTTACTACTGGCATGCATTTAGTGAAGACTTAGGGGCTGTATTAAGACCAAAAGGAAAGGTATGGAATTGTTACTGACTGGCTTTCAGCCAAAAGTGGAGATACCACTTAGACTGCCTCTCTATCTTGATGTGGTAATAGGCACCCTTCAGTTCTGTCGAGCATAACCAGCCCTCTTTTTGCAGAAACATGGACTACACCATGACTATACAGAACATGGTATTTTTTATATGTATATTTAGGACAATGAGGTCTAGAATAGGGCTGATGTCCTTGTTTTTCTTTAGAACTAAAAACAGTCTTGAGCAGATTTGAAATCCTCTCTGGTCTGGTGGGATCTCCTGGATAGTTCATGGTTTGAACTAAATATGAAATTTCTTACCATGCGGACCTTTTTGATGGAATGGAACATCTAAGGGGGTTTTGGTGGTAAGTTTTGGGGAAGGAAAGGTTAATGGCAGAGCCCCTGGATGTTATTTACCTTGCCCACCAATTTTCTGTGATGGCCAACTAACTTTGAAGGTGAAGTGAAAAGCAGCTACCCTGACTGCCTCCAGAGGGGAGCAGTCAGGCAACTTCTCAGAAGTTCAAAAAGCATTTGCAGGTTTATCTGAACTGAAAAGGGGCATCCAAACCCTTGATTCTGCACTAGCATTATTAAAACTGATATAATTCATTGAGTGCCAGTTGCCTGAAGAAAAATGCACTGAGGAACCAAGTGTTTTTTATACATACTGTTTTGCATACCAAGTCTGAGACCATCTATCTAATTATGATCTAATGGGTATGTGTAATTTCTAATTGTTTGAAACTAATGGCATGCAAGAAATTCACAGCAATCTATTATCATGATGCATAAATCAGTCACCAGCTATACCAGTGAGTCAAGGTCACATGACCATGATATGCAAGGGCTTTTGTTCACAGTACTATATTTTGTCCAGAGTGACTTTGAAGAATGATTCTCTTGGTCTAAATTTGTTTTTTTTTTTCCACAAATTCCTTGGAGATGCTAATACTACTTTGAGGAACTAATCTATTAGATTATGTTGACGAAATAGGCTATTACAGACAACATTTTTTCTTCAGCCTGAGAAGCCTTTTTTAATTTGGATTAGAAGAAACCATGTGTTGCTCTGTCAGTCCAGCAATAAGAGCTATTTTTAATTTTGATTTTTGACCTCACCCCACCTCTCGTAGTTATGAGAGCACTTCCATCAGTACAAGGGCTACTTTTGCCCCCATGTTTGCTCATGCATGCACCCCAACATGTGCAAATGGGGGTACAATGACTGGCTTAGATGGCCACATCCATGTCTTTTCCAACGCTGGCTCCCTGTATCATGATTAGCATTTGATGTCCAGCCTATGTCCTGCCATCCAAGCAGTGGCATGATCCATGCAGGACTCACTCTCACCCCCGGCGTGGGTACATCCTCATATGTCTTCCCTGCATCATCAAGCACCGAAAGTCACTAGTCAAACCCAAGATGTACTGACCATAGTCAGGGCCTTTTCTCTGTACACCACCAGTGCAGGTTTAAAAGTAACTTCAGTTATGCTGATCATGAATTGGGTGGCAGACTACAGAAAAATGGATATATTAGTATATATTATTTAGAATAACTCCCATTTTGTCTGTACTTTCTCTCTGTAATAGTCTTTCCCAGTGCTTAAGTATCTGTAAAGTGAATTTGCTTAATATTAGAATTAGATCGTCATAAATGTTGGATATAATTTTCTTAACTGAGGATATATATATATATATATATATATATATATATATATATATATATATATATATATATATATATATAGGTTTACTATCACAACGCCGACGTGCAATTGCACGGCTATGAAGTATTCGAACAACAGATGTTCGAATACTTCATAGTTTGGCAGGTTATGTGAGCGAACGTTATCATTGCGAATGGACTGTGCATTCGCAATTATAATGTTCGCTCATGTCGGATCGGTACAGTGTGGTTAGGGAAATACATCCCTTTCCTCACTGTAGTGCGATCTCAGAGTTGGAATATTAAGTTAGGGGGTGTGTGGGGGGTGCAGCCCCCACAGGGGGGTGCAGAGGGGCTTGCCCCCCTGCATAACTGTGAGTTTAGGCTAGTTAGGTAATGAGTTACGGGACGAGTGGGAGTGCTGTGTATTGTCGGAAATGTCGGGAGCGACATTTTCGACAATACACAGCTGTTTTTGACATTAGGGAAATACGGAAATGTTCATTTCCGATGTTTAAATTCGAACATTCAGACATGTTTTATTCTGAGTTTTGAATTTATGATAGTAAACCTATATACTTTTCAAACTTTGTCTATGCTTTACAGCATGAGGACTTTTTAAATTGAAGTACTAGTTTTTAATTATGTTATTAGAAGTATTTGGAGAAGTACTTTATTAATTGTGACTGGTTATTGTTCATTTTTGCACAGTGGGAAATATTTCATTTCCAAAGTTGTACTGACTTTTACTGGGCTTGACTGACTAAATGTTTGTTGTGTTTTTATGTTCCAGCTGTTGATGGACCCTGAAAGGGCTAATGTGTAATTCGGGTGCATATTTTCACCATTTCATAATCTGGAGGCTGCCACCTCGGGAAATGTTTTAAATTAGTTTTGTGTGTACATGGTCATAACACAGAAGTGTCAACATTGTCAATTTTTTCATTTCGATACTTGTGCTACTCCTGAATGTCATTTTGTAAAATGTTTCCTTTCAGTGTTTCTTCAACTTCGGAGTAAGATGTTGTGGGCTGTTTCAATTTGGTGCTTGTATGTCCTTGGACTCACCACAGTGGTAATTGGCTAAAATGTTCATTTTGATCATTGCTTGGATACTGTGGGGCTCTGTGGGGTGATAATGTCTTTTACTGCTTGCGTCTATAAGGACAGAATACTTCTGGAGTAGTTGTGAGACTTGCTTTCAGTTGGTGCCTTTGCCTACACTTAATATTGTAATGAACACCAAGCAAAGTGTTTCATTTTGCAGCTATTATTCACTGTGACATACAGCAATTAAGTGGGGTTTGGATAAATGATTCATTTTGGTGCTTGTACAACTATTGATGAAAACATTTGGACATGCTTAAATAAGCACAAAACATTCATAATTATTCAGGCTGAGGAGGATGTTAATTTTTGAAATTGTACTTGAGAAACAGTTTGTGTGAAATGTTGCTTTTTCAGTGTTTCTGGTACCACATAACAGATGTTTTGTGGCAAATGTTTCCTTTCAGTACTTGTACATACTACTGTTGGTCATGTTAGAGTAAACATGTTGCTGTCTTGTTGGTGTGACTTTGTATGGACTCTCTAAGGACTAAGGTTACAATTTGGATGCATTTCTTGACCATTGCCGACTCCAGAAATGGTCACTTTGCTAAGAAATTTTCATCTTTGGTGGTTGTGTCTAGTAGGTCTGACCAATGAAGTGGTTGCTTGCCCAACTGTGGTGTTTGTGTTCACTTGCACAGACCAAGGTGGTAATTGGCTAAAATGTTCATTTTAATAGTTGATTGAACACTGTGGGGTTTTGTGGGTGATTATGCCTTAATGTACTGCTTCTGTGTACAAGGGAAGTCTACTGCTGGAGTTGGTGGGGCTTGCTTTCAGTTGGTGCCTGTGCCTGCATACATGGACATAATACTGTAATGAACAGCTGATAAACTGTTTTATGTTGCTGCTTTAGACCAATGAAATGTTTGCTTGGGGAAGTCTGGGACTCCTGTAAGTGTAGTACTTGTGTGCACTTGGGCGGACTACTGATGAACTGTTTGGGCACCATTTCATGGAAGTGGTCATTTGGGGAATGTTTCTTTTCGGTGCTTTGGCATCTAGTCAGGGACTCGGTGAGAGGAATATTCCTTTTTGAAGTTGTTGCTGCAGAAATTGATTTAAGTTTTTGCTTGTGCCTAACTATAAGGAGATAATTCTGTATCATTTGCCAGGGTACATGTTTCATCTAAATGCTTCTGTGTACCTGGGCAGACTACTAAGTCTGTACCTGGGGAAATGTGTGGTGTTGCTGCTTAGGTGACTGCTCAAGGGCTTGGAGGAAAGGCTAATGGATGATTTTACTGTTTGTGAGTGTGTTCTTGTTCAACACCAGAAGGGTTGGCTGGTGAAATGTTTCAGTCTCATGTTTTTTTTGTTCTCAACTGACTCATTAGTCTGTTCCTTGAGCAGATGTTGTATTTTGGTGGTCATGTACTTGGGCAAAGTACCGAAGTGGTACTTTGGATAAAAGTTTCACATTCATGTCTTGTACACATACTCATGGACAAATGAGTGGGCATGAGGGTGTCTCATTTGGGTCCTTTTCTGTATGGGCATAGGCTACTGAAGTGCTTGCCTGGGGAAGAAGTTAAATTGCACTGCTTGTGCAAGAGCAGTGGCACACACTGGGGAGAAATGCTTCCTTGCACTGCTTGTGTACTGGGATAGAGTACTGAAGTGGTCACCTGGGGATAAAGTGTAATTTCAATGATTGTACAATTAAAGTTGGATGCTTCATTGAACTGCTTCTCTGTACTGGGACAGACTATTGAAGTGGTACTTGCTGTGGGAGATATTGTTTAATGTGGTGCATTGACCTACTTACATGGAGATAACACTGACAAGCCCTACAGCCATGTGACAAATCACTGGGAGCAAGTAGAGGCAACCCTACAGAAAGATGAAAATGCCCAAAGATCATACTTTTCTAATCTCTTTGATTTTGCATCATGGTCAGTTTTGTAATCAAAACTGGACATGCGCATCACAACATTTTTGTAGGGTGAAGTACTGGTGATTGCAGTAAGTATGAGATATTTCTGTCTTACATTTTTTGCTTTCACATGCACATCTAATTAGTAATTTAAGTCCACTAAAAATGTTCTGATTACAGCCAAGTTTCAGTGTCTTGAGTATTTTAGCCAAACAGGAAAGCCCTGAGAATGGGAATAGAAAGATTTGTCAAACAGTGCATTTCCAAATACTATGAACCATGGATCTCTTTCATGACAGGAGGCTATGGTGCCAACAGTGTCCCACTGTTGTAAAGAATAGGCTAGAACTAGGAAACAGGGGGATGAGTCAAGTCTCCTGCTGTGAGCTGTCAATCAAAGCAACAATAACTCAAGTTACCTTCAGCACTTTGACAGCTAGGGAAGTAAAGTGTGAAGGCAGAGGGGAGATGATTTGAAAAACTACAACTCAAGCCATCACAAAAGAGTGCAAATAAACATCTCTGAAAAGGAGCAGCAGTAAAAAGCACTTAGAAAGTCTGTTCTGTGGCTTTATCTGTGTTTGTTTTTTAAGTAGTCATTGAACAGCAGGAAATGTTAGTTCAAACTGACTGAAAGACATCAGTGTATGCATGTAGAATCAATGCAGTCACAGCAGCTTTTGAGCAAAGAAGTCTGTGTGATGTAATGTGTTAAGGACAAACACTGCATTATGGGATACCTGGAGGATAAGGAAAACTTTGAAATCTCTTCAAGATGCTAGACCCCATGTGGTCAGACTCTGAAATTACATATAAAATATTTAAAATATTGGAAACATGATGAAATAAATACTTTTTTGAGTCTTTGGGCATGGCTCTCCATTAATTATCTCAGTTATTCCTGCATTCAAGATGGTTGGGAAGCAGGTGATGTGATCGCTTGCAACTTAAATAATCGATTGTAAAAAGGTGAAGTAATTTTGCCAGTTTATAAGATAGATGCTGTTGTTTGTATTGCACGATTCTCTGCTGTTTTGTGGCCCCTTTCCATTTTGTGCATTTGTATTTTTCTATATAAAATTGAGACCTTAATATATACAGATGGATTTTTGTTTTTATTTGCACTGCTCATGAATTTGTTACTCATTGCAATGCTGATGTTCATGCACATAGAGTGAGTGATTTTCTGGGGCCTGTGGTGTTTACAGCCTACTTGGAGAGCCCCTTTGTTGCTGTTATGGGGTTTTAATCTCTGACTTCTACCAGGAAAGGGCTAAGCTAGCAGAATAATTTCCTCTCTCCATCTCTGCAAAATAGTTAACCCAGCATTAGCTGATCACTCTTTTCTTCTGGTCCATTACACTGTTCCACTAAATAAATCTATCACTAATGAAGTTGTGGTCAGCACAGGATTTGTAACAAAATGATGAGTGTCACTTGATGTGGTGTCAAAAACCTGATAAATTTGTGTTAAAAGCAGTGCAGATGTACATCACAGAAAGTTGTGTGGGGACTCAGCCAAAAGACTGTGCCACAGCCACAAGCCTCGACACCCTCCCCCAATGTGAGTTGTGCTGGCATAGGCCATGTCACCTGAGCTTTCTGCTATCTACTTCAGGTACCAGAGTCTCTAAGATCGGGTCACCTTGGTTGTCTTTGTTTATGCCTGTAGGGCTGGTTCATATAACATATCGATGGCAACACAACCTAAATGTGTTCACACACAAAGAAATTATGTCTTGCATAGAATGCTTTGTATAGTCATGACTGATATCTCAAATAGTCGCATTCCTGTGTCCCCTTCACCCTCCCCTTCTTGTTAGTTGTAAGCCAAAAACATACCAGCTATAGTACAGTGCATTGTAGAAGTTTGTAGTCTTGCTCTCAAGCCTTAATGGCAATAGGAGAGTAGAGCTGACTTCATTTTGAAAATGCATTGCATTACACTGCTATGTGTAGACAGACTGGTATGTCATGGAGTGTGGCACTGCATCAAAATATATAAAACCACAGAAAATGCTTTAGTCTAGAAAATGATTGATCCGGTGACCACCTGTCCTTCTTTGGGTAGTTGTATCCTTCCAAAATAAACTAACAAACTTTTTTCCGAAGTTTAGTTAAATACTTGCATATCTCAGTTATGTTTGTAGATGAAACACTTAAATGTTTTAAAGAGCATAAGCTACTGAAATACTACAAGGATAGGTGTTAAGCTTCTTTTTGGGAAAAAAACTGAAGCTACATCCTTTGTACTGGCCATGGGTATGTTTTATCCTACAAAATATCATGTATCTATAAAAATGTCTCATTTTGGGCATTTGGAAAGGTGGCAATCTGATAAAGTAGGCGTGTACTTACATGCACCCATGCCAGCAACAGCAGCCACAATGTATATGTGTAATACATAAATTATACATTATTATTTACATGTATTATTTTCACAAGCAAACCTTCCAAACCCCACTCTCCACCACTCTTTATTCACTCTGCCAATGGAACCAGAATTGAGCCTACAAACCATACCAAACGCCTAGGTGTAACCATAGATGACAATCTGAAATTTGATATACACATTTCCCTAGGAATCAAGAAAGTCCATGACAAACTCGGATCTCTCTATGGGGCAAGACTTTCCTGACAAACCAAGCCAGACTAGCCACTGCTAGATCTCAACTTCTATCTCCATGCTGTATAGCTTGCACATATTTACAAACCTGCACAAGACTGACCTTAGCAACCTAGAATCCTGCTATAATAAAATAACAAAGTTTGCCAGCAATCATCCACGTAAATCTCATCACTGTTCTGCTCTCTAACAACTGAACTGGCTTGAGCTCCCCAACCTGTTAATATTAAACCAACTTACCTTCACACACCAAATCATTCACAACCCCAGTCAATTCCCTGCACTTTCCACCCTGGTCCAACCACATGTCAGTACCAGGTCCTTTAGATCTTTGGACAGGCTCCTGCTAAAAATAACCCAGTCTCACAACTACCATGGTGACCTCATCTGTTCTAATAAAATAGCAAATACCTGGAATGCTCTCTCCCAACACATTCAAAACATTCCCAACTATTCTTGTTTTAAAACAAATACAAAAGAATATCTCAAATCCACCTGGCTCTGCCCCTGTAGTTCTCCCGGATAATTTCTCCTCCCTCCATGTACTTTCACAACTTCCTCTCTCTAGGAGTTTAAGCTTTGGCACAAGCCCCATTAGACATATAACTATTGTGATAAACAATGACTCCCTGTATTATGCTATGACTAATGTCACTATGTAATGTTTCTCTCTCGGTCAGTTTATTATATGTTTCTTGATTTTGCTCTGGTCTCTGTTAGTATTCAAACATTTAGTTATCTACAATGCTGTACATAGCATGCTCTGTGATTAACTTTGTTTCTGTTACTATTCAAATACTCAGTTATCTACAATTTCTGTACACAATACACTCTGTGATTTCCTGAGTATACGTAATACTACTAATGTATAAGTTTTAGATCTTATTAGTTTGTGTTATTATGAATCATTACTATGTGTGTGGAGCTTTTCTCCTCGGGTCTCTGCTGAAAACGGGCTCCATGGCCCAGTTGGATACTACCCAGTTAACAAATGTAAGTAAGTAAGTAAATAAATAAATAAATACATACATACATATAACTATTATTTGTGAGCCACCAACAGCCATGATACAGATGTCTCCTGCATTAAATACTGTGCATGTAACTACCACTTATGATGCATGTCAGTTGGTCACTTAGGCAGGCATGTACACCAACTGTTATAAAATCTTTGGGTGGTGCTTCTTACTGTCACAGCAGTAACCAATCATGGTAATGTACCCATCAGTAACCCAATCATGGGAGATGATCTAAAGAACAAGAGCTCAGTCATGACAAAAGAGTGCAAATTAAGATCTCTGTAAAGAAGCAACAGTAAAAAGCACTTAGAACGTCTATTCTGTGCCTTTGTCTCAGTTAGTTTTTTTAAGTAGGCATTGAACAGCAGGATATCTTATTTGAAATTTACTGAATGAACGACACCAGTGTATGCATGTAAAATCAAAGCAGTCACAGTAGCTTCTGAACAAAGAAGCCTGTGTGATGTAATGTGTTAAGGACAAACACTGAATTCTGAGATACCTGGATGATTAGAAAAAAATTGAAGTCTCATCAAGATGCTAGACCCCATGTGGCCAGACTCTGAAATTACATATAAAAATATTTAAAAACCTGTAAAGAGTCCCACAGTGATAAAATAATGTGAAATAATTGATATAATATAAATGTGAATAATTATGATTGACTATTAAGACTGAATAAAAGGAAAGGAAAAATTTTGCTCTCAAAAAGAAAGGATTCTAACATTCGAAAGAAAGAACCACTGTTCACGGTTTGCAACTTTAAACCTTTTCGTGTGCAAACCTCTACTATCTGGTGCTGCTGAGTGGGTAACTCAACTTGTGAACAACGTGTCGTGTTACTATGTGACAATGAATGGTCATAACATTTTTTTTTTAATTGTGAAGTGTTTTGGAGTCCCACAGTGATGTTAAGATATTGGAAACTTCAAAACATGATGAAATAAACATGTTTTTTTGAGTCTGTGGCTGTGGTTCTCCTTTAACAGAACACTTCTTCTTTTTCAATGGCTAAAAGTTAAAGTTTTCTGAAAGCAATCAAGTTCTTTTTAACATCTAAGAGAGGAATAAAGATAAGACAAAAACAGACAGCACTTAGTGTAAGTAGAAGCATATACCATGTATCTTAGCATGGATAATCTTAATTATAAGTCAGTTAAAGCTTGTGAGTGTAGCTATCAATCTGGGAACATTGTTCCTATTAGGAAGGTTAAACTTCATTATTTAAAGATGCACATAGTTTTGTGTCTTTGTATTAAGTTAATAGGTTATGAGGTGTTCTGTGGGTTTTTTTTTTGTTTGAGGGGTTGCATTAAAACAAAAAGTCTTGTAAGATGTGACACAGGTTCAAATGGATATAACAAGAAACAAGTGTAAAAAACTGTCAAATATTAGTATATGCATGTAACACAAAAGCTAAAACTAGACAAAAAAGCTGTGATACAGGTGGGAATAATAACTTACTATTATAATGGCAACACTGCCAATTTTATCTTTGAATATGAATGGTCTCACAGATATATACAAAGAAGAAAGAGTACTGAACTTTATTAAGAAATGCAGAGTGCGAATAGTTGTGCTTCAGGAGACACATTTGGAAAGAACTAAGCATGTGAATTTGATAAAGAAATAATTTCAAGTTGGTTATTCGGTGGAATATCTGGGACAAAGGAAAAGGGGAGTACTTATATTAATTATTAGAGGAGCTCAACTAGTGATAGAAGAGGGAAAAAGATTATGGCAGATTTGTAGTAGTAAGAGGCTACTGGCAAGGGAGGAAGATTATGCTGGCATGTACTTATGTTTCACCTAAAACTACTACAATTGAGCTTAAGACCAGTCTGGGAGAAATAATAAACTTTCAGCAGGGAGTATTACTTCTAGATGGGGACTTAAATTTGGTCTGCAACAGTGAGGATGTATCTGGGGGATCTAGAATATAAAATATAACAAAAGAGGGTAGATGTTTGAAGAAATATATATAAATGTTTGGCATAGAAGATGTCAATTTAGTAGTAGGAGCTCATTGAGAATTTACATATTTACATATTATTCTCAAAGGTGCAAAAACTGGGCTAGGGTAGACAGAAATTATATTTCACAGAAATATGTGCATTTAATTGAACGTTTTGATGCATATCCAATAAGTATTTTCAGATCAATCACCAATGATAACTAAAATAAAAATGTAAGGTAATGAAATAGATATGACACAATGGTGCTTCCACACCTATCTGTTAAACAGAAAGGAATTTAAGGAATAGGTAGTGAAAATTATTTGGGAGTTTTTAGAGAAAACAGACATTTCTTGAGAAAATAAAGCTAAGGAGTGGGATGAAATGAAGGTGGAGTTTAAAAATAGAGTAGAAATAAAAGCAAAAGAGATCTAGTTAAGAAGTAACTAGAATTATTTAGAGGGAGCAACAAAGGTTAAAGTACTCCAGAACAGGGGGAATCACACAGATCAAGAAGTGGCACAACTGCAGAGTGCCAAACAGAAAATAAGAGACTATTTGTATAATATGCATGAGATTAGAAAGATTGCTGTTAAGCAACTATTTTTAATAATAACTCCAGAACACAAAAGCTTTTAGCACAATGGCTCAGGTAACAGAAAGTAGAAAGGGTTGTTGCCAAGCTTAGGCAGCCTATATCAAGGAAAATAACCAGAGATCCTGTAGATGTATTATAAATATTTCTGAAATTTTATGAAAATCTGGTATAAAGTAGAGAAATGTAGAAACCAAGAAAGAGGAGAAATGGAAATGTTTATGGAATAATTAAATTTGCCAAGGTTAGAAGTAGACGATGCTCAGTTATTAACAGTGTGGATAGGTGATGAGATAAAAATGGTAATGTATAACCAATCTGCAGGATACTCTCCAGAAACAGATGAATAGATAGTGCTCCTATAGAAGTTTAGAAGCTAGGAGGAAAGAAAATTATAAAGATTAGGAAGGTTTTTTGTTTAACAGTATTTTAAAAAAGAGAAGCACCAACATCCTGGAAGAAAGCTGTGGTAGCTGTAATACATAAACATGGTAAAGGACTATCAGATTCAGCTTCATGTAGGCCTGTTTTTAGTCTAAACCATGATTATAAAGAGTTTATGTCTGTAATGGCTAAATGAATGGCAAATATTATGCTAAAATTGATAGATATGGATCATTGTAGTTTTGAGGAGGGGAGGCAAACACTTGAAAACATTATTAGAAGAATGATGATCTAGAGAAGGAAGCAGAATGTAAGAAAATACCATTGTTGTTAGTGGGTCTTGGAAGTAAAGCACTTGACAGAGTAAGGTAGGATTTTATGAGTAGGCCAATGGAAGCATTTGCATTCCCTGACACAATAATAAGGTTAATTAGGAGGATATATGAAGAATCTGAGGTGAAAATTAAAGTGCGGGGGTTCCTCTCTGATAAGTTCTGTTTGAACAGTGGAACCAGGCAGGGATGTCCTCTTTCCCCTTTGTTATTTGTATTATATTTAGAACTATTTGCAAAGAAAATAAGGGACTCAGAAATTGAAGGATATAATTGGTATGGTAATCAAGAGAAGCTGGCTTTATTTACAGATGATATTATTTTGTACCTGATAAAACAAGAAAAGGACATTTCAGTGTTGTGGAACATTCTGAGACAGTTTTAAGTCTTTTCAGGATACAAAACTAATGAATATAAAATAAAGGCAATAGTCATAAACTATATACCCACATACAAATTGGTTCAAAAACACCCGTATTTATGGGAACATAGCAAAATGAACTACTAAGGAGTATGGGTTAAAAGGGGTTCTGTTGTAGCAGCTAAGGATATGTAGGAAGAGACTAAATAAAATATAATATAAAAACTGAGAAACTGGAAGCTCTATTTTATGGATATGGATAGCAAGATACAAGCAGTGAAAATGTTTTTAGTCTTTTTAGTTTTATACATGTCAAGCATATTTTTATCAACCAAAGGTGAAGTTGTGGATAGCAATTAATAAAGAGTTGAATGATTTTATCTGGAATGGGAAGAGAAGAGTAAAATGGAATAAGTTGATCCTTCCAATAGAACAAGGTGGTTTGGGATTACCTGATTTTCAGGCATATTTCAGAGCTGCACAGTTAAGGATCCTATATATAGCACAAGTAGAATTCAAAGTGGAAAGGGGTGATGATGAAACCAGTGGTTGGGGGGGGCGCTCAAGAAATAAGGAGATGCTGGGATTTTGGATAGAAATCCTTTAGGAGAATAATAATAACCATACAGAATATTATATTCATAAAGTAGCATATAGTATTCTAAAAATCAAGCAAACATGCGAAAGGAAAAAGGTGATTCTACCAATAAGGATGACTGCAAACATTGGTACTGAGAATAGGCAAGAAGGACAAGAAAAGGAATAGAATTTAATAGAGAAAACTGGCAAACAAGTCATGATATTGGTAGCAAATAATTAGGGAAAGGTAATAAAATCAGAGGAAGCCAAAAATACATTTGTACTCCAGGCTAGAGATTGCCTTCCCTATCAAGGATTGATACCAGAGTATAGGCAAAGAGAAAGGAAAAGGGGAATCCTAAGTGAAAGGGGTCTATATTATATTATCGAAGAGGCATTACAGTGAATGCCTCTTCATCAACATCAAAAGAGCGAACCGCAAATTACATGAATGGCCAAATCAGCGATTTCTTTTCCTAGGGGAAAAAAAATCACTGATCTGGCCAGAAACGAAATATCACTAAAAATATCTCAAAGTGGGGGTCTTCATCCCCCACACCCCCCTAACTAAATATACAAACTCTGCGATCGCACTACAGTAGGGAAAGGGGCAAATTTACTCTGATGGCCAAGCAATTTTTTTCCCTAAGGAAAAAAAAATCGCTGATTTGACAGTTTGTGTTATTCGCAGTTTGCTCTTTTCGTGTCAATGAAGAGGCATTTTCTGTAATGCCTCTTCGATAATCTGATATAGACCCAGTGAAAGACTAGCACTGGTAGAGTTTTTAGTATAATTTAGAACAGAAGCTTCTGTTAAAAAAATAATTACACGAACATACCGTCACCCAGAATGATACCACAGTACAAGCAGAAAATGATTGACTTCAACAATTAGCTAAGTTTCTGGTGTCATTGTAAGGGGATCCAGTATCTGTCTGCCTGGGATGACATGATCAACAGACCTCAATGCTTTGCCAGAGATAGTCTGCACCTGTCATCCCTGGGATTCTGGATACTGGCCAAGACTCTAGCTCCCCCTATAGTGCCTTTTTTAGGCAATGTCCTGAAGACAAAATCACCACCGTAACAGTAACAAGCAAACGTAAGCTGATGGTTATGCTGCTCAACACTAGAAGTCTAAATCTCAAAATGCACTCGCTCAAACCACTCCTTAAAATGGAGAACATTGACATCTGTGCAATAACAGAGACCTGGTTCAGGGCTCTGGAGAGCATCCCTGCGCTAGCAGGCTATAATTCATACCACCTTTTAAAGCCCCAAAACCTGGACCGAAGCCCTAAAGGTGTTGGCGTCTCCATATACATAAAGGATATGTGCACCTCCAGATTAGCAGCCCAGCATAATGCATCAGAGATACTTCAGGTACAGCTAACACTGGATAAAACTGTAATCCAGGTTGTAGCCTGCTACAGATCCCCCACTACAGATCCCCCACCATGTCCCAAGACTCCCACTCCACATTCCTAAATACAGTAGTGCTTGCATATTTGAACTGTTTCTTACTGAAATTGGTACACCTTGTTTGCTGTAGCATAGACTAGATCCAGGCCTGCTGAATTTAGCTTTGTTTGTATGCTTGTTGTTTGTTTGCTTGTTATTTCCCTGAAATGCTAATTCCACCTAAAACACGGCTTTTCAACGCTTCTGTGGATCCCTAGTGATATCTGCATTGCTTACTATACTTATTTCCTTGTTTCACTTGAAAGAAAGTTACTGTTTGTTGTTTTTGCATTTAAGTTGCCTGTAACACATTGCATTTAAGTTACCTGGCACTTGCTCACTAAGTCAGCACTAGAAAATTAAAAGCACTACACCCTCATAAACTCCCATTGAGTACCTTGTTCCCCATTGGCCCTTTTTTTCAATTATAAAGGAATTCCCAATACTATTCTAGCATGTCCAATCCCATCACACATCTCGTTAATTATCTACTATCTTATAATACCCCTCCTAATTGCCTTCATACTCTTGCCTACTTCCTCTTCACCTTTTACTTCTTCACCACTATGCCTTCTTATCCTCTATCAACTCACCTTAAACCCCTATCACTACTCTTACTTCTGCCTTTCCTTTTCCTTCCTTATATCCTAACTGCCTATGAACATCTTAACTTCTCTAATTTCCAGCTGTACACAAAGGATACTAACCCAGTATCCTCATCACCTGCTCTTAAACACATCAACATTACTTCTGTAACTAATTACCTCCTCCCAAAGTATCATAGAGTTATCCACATTAGTTATAAACTACACCAAGTCAAAAAAAAACATAACATATTGACTCTTGCTCTAATTCACAAACCAAGACTACACCTTCACCTCCTACTTGATGGTGACATTCATCCCAATCCTGGCCCATCCTCTTTTACACCAGCTAACCCAGAGGAACCTGCTTCCTCTCCCTTTCATACCCCTACTAGGCCTCCTAACTCCCTCTTCATATCTCATCTAAACATACGAAGTATGAATAACAAAGTGACTCACCTTCATGCCCTACTAGATGTATATAACTTTGACATTCTCTGCCTCTCCGAAACTTGGCTAAAACCTACAACCCAGGACTATGAAATCACTTCTCCTGGGTACAACATTATAAGAATGGATCACCCTAACAAGAAGGGTGGGGGAGTAGCCATATTACACAAAGCAGGCCTCCAAGTTACACCACTTGATTCACACCCACCTTTTGATGGTAATGCTGAAGTTCTTATTACTAAGCTTCAGCTTAATATTAGTAAGGCAATCTACATTATATCCTCATATATACCTCCAGGTAATAACATCACCTCCCTTGAATATATCCTTAGCTGGCTATCCACTAACTACCCACAAGAAACCATTCTCCTAGGTGACTTTAATATAAACTGGAACACCTGTAATTCCAATAACCCATCTAACCATATAAACCTTTTTGGCTTCTCCCAAACTATCACTTCACCTACTCGTAGCCATAAGCCTAATAACAAAGAATCCACCCTAGACTGGATTCTTATAAATACTCTATCGACATCATATTTGACAGGTATCCTACCAGCAGACATTAGCGATCACTCACTAACATACATAATTCAACATAAGACCAATATTAACAGTCCCTCAACATTTAAAACGTCTCGTTGTAATAAACATTTTAACCCAGAACACTTCCAGAATGAACTGAGTGTATGCAACTGGTCATCCTTAAAACACCTGCAGCTAGATGAAACAGTGGCACACTTTAACTCCAAGTTCCTTGAAATCTTGGATTTCCATGCCCCCTTTCGAACTAGAAGGAGCACTACCAAAACTGCACCTTGGCTTACAAAGGAAACCAAGCAAAAGATTCTACTAAGAAACAAATTTTGGGCCAAATGGCGTTCCTCTAAAACCTCTGCAGATCACCTAAAATTTAAACAACTTAGAAACTTAACTAAAACATCTATACTACTGGACAAAAAAAACTTCTTCTTTCAGCTTCAACACTCCAACCAAAAAAGTCCACAAAAATTCTGGTCAAGAATCAATAAATTACTACATCCCAGCAACTCTAAAACACCAACCCTCTCTGGAATCAGCACCAATACTCCAAAACTAATTGCTGATTCCTTCAATACCTTCTTCACTGAAGCTATCCAGTCACTTGCTAACTCTCTACCTCCTGTATCCTCCAATCTTTCTTCGACCTTAAATAACCCCCCACCCACTTTCCAACTCCAACCAGTGCCTACATCCTTTATCTGTACTCTCCTTCAAAAGCTTAAACCCTCTACCCCCTCTGCCGACCTCTTACCTGCTAAGTATCTTCAAATAGCAGCAAAATCTATTGCCTACCCTATCTCTATCCTAATTAATAGAACCATCACTGAAGGCACCATCCCATCCATATGGAAAATCTCACAAAGGTGGTAACTCAACAGAACTTTCTAACTACCGTCCAATTGCCCTACTCTCTCCCATAGCCAAAATCTTGGAAAAGTGCATCCATCGTCAACTGCTAGACCATCTCCTCCAAAATAACCTTTTAGCTAACTTGCAACATGGCTTTCGACCTTACCACAGCACCACTACAGCCCTCCTATCATTCTCTGACCATATTAACAAGAACCGTAACCATAATACCCTGTCCTCTGCTATCTTCATAGATCTTTCAAAAGCATTTGATATGGTTAACCATCACCTTCTACTGGATATACTTAAGACCCTTTCACTTGATAGTCAAGCTATACAGTGGTTCAAGTCCTACTTACACAATAGGCAACAGGCATAACTCTGGAACAATACTCTATCTTCTCACCTTCCTGTCTCTCTTGGTGTACCCCAAGGTTCTATTCTGGGCCCTCTTCTATTCTCTATCTTTATAAATGATCTGTCTACTAGCATCCCACATGCTGTATCCATTCAATACGCAGATGACTCTACCTTAATTTCCTCAGCTACTGAATCATCTGAACTACAGTCACTCACCCAAAGGGTCTTTGAATTTGTCGAGGATTGGTTTTTACAGTGTTGCCTCCTCCTTAACCCTAAAAAGACTAAACTTCTACTGTTTACTCCCACACTGAAGTCACCCCCACTTTACTTCACTATCAAATCTAAAAATAATACAATTATATCCCCTGACACTTCCACTAAACTCTTGGGAGTGACAATTGACCACAGCCTTAACTTTGATACTCATATTAACACCACAATAAAATCAGTTAACCAAAAACTAGGCTCCCTCTATAGAATTAAACCTTTCCTTACTCCCATAGCAAGAACTTCTATTGCCCACACCCATCTCATCTCAACACTCTTTTATGCATCTCCTATATATACTGACCTATCAAAAAGCAACCTCAACAAGCTGTCAATAGCCTACAACAACATTGCCAGATTTGCTACAGGCTCTCCTGCTAGATCCCACCACTGCCAAAATCTGAAATGTCTGGGTTGGCTGGAACTACAGAACCATATTCTACTTCGCCAGCTAAGTATTACCCACAAAACCCTGTATCATTCAAGCAACACACCAATCCTCAAAAGTCTAATCTGCCCATATAAAAATCTTACAAACCTACACTCTGCAAACAAATTACTCATCTCTACTCATAAATCTAACAACAGAGCAGGAGAATCCTTCTTCACTAACACTGTAGGCAAAAGCTGGAACCTACTTCCTGTTGAACGTACATCTCTTTCTTCAACTTCACTATTTAAAAAGAAACTTAAATCATATCTTACAACTCACTGGCTATGTCCCTGTACTAACCCTGACTAATCATCTCCCTCTGTTAGTCTTGCATAATATCTTCTTTTTTTCTGCATCTCTCTCTTTATGTTACTTTAAATCCACATTTCTGTTACTTTAATTCCACTACCTTTAATGCTGACTTACTGTAACCAGGAACAACTGAATTGGCCATCTTACTGTCTCAACAACTTACTACCCTTCACCTCATTCTTACAATCCCATTTTAACGTCTTTGTTCTCTTATTCCTGCTACTCTTTACTTTGTGTGTCTTCCAACTACTTCTAAATCCTTTCTCCCTCTTCTCATACAAAAAAAAAAAAAAAAAAAATGTGTTTTTTGTTATATGTTTTGATACCTTAGAACAAATGTAATCGTCTCATAATATTCTTGTAATTAACGTTTTAATGTATTGTATCTGTTAGTTTTCTATCTGGAGCTTTTCTCCCCGGGCCTCTACTGAAAATGGACATATATCCAGCTAGACTAGCCTGGTCAACAAATGTAAAATAAAATAAAATAAAATAAATAAAATAAATGTCCAAAGGTCAGTTGTCAATCTCCTCTCCGGTCCAGCTGGTGAATCTGAGAATATTGAGGCAATGTTACAACTGCCTCATGTACACAGACAACCCTCTCCTCCTCCCAACAAATTCCAACACATGTGAGAGATGCAACCATATAGCCAAACTGGAGGCTAAGCTCTCTCAACTCAGTACTGGCATAACTAGTCAGGAGGAGAAGGAAACCACACTCACTACAATTCCAGTCTCACATAGACCTACCATGACAGCAAACCAAACACATAAACACACAAAAACATACTCGGAGGCTCTAAATAAAAATCTGCCTAAGCAGCAGAGACCTCCAAAGCAGACACCCAAGCAAAAGCTACCCCAAAACAAAACATGTGCAACACATAGCACACAAAGCCAGGGTGCCAAACAGTCACAGCCCTTAAGGCTAAACAACACACCTGATACACTTGTAATAGGTGACTCTATCGTCAGGCACACTGATGTCCCACTCACCAGGCTGAACAAGGAGAAGGTCACGGTGAGCTGCCTGTCAGGTGCTAGGATCTGCCACATAACACACGCACTCAGGTTACTCCAAGGCAAGTACAAATATGACTCAGTCATTGTCCATGCTGGTGTGAATGACCTGAGATGTACCTCCTTGGACTACATGAAAAGAGACATAGAGGAGCTCTCTGAGCATGTAGTCCAGGCCGGTATGACCCTGACCTTGAGTAGCATCGTACCCTCACCAAGAATGATGCCACAATATGAAGACAAGAAGATCAATTTCAACAATTGGCTTAAGTATTGGTGTCATTCAAAGGGGATCCAATGCCTGTCAGCCTGGGATGACATGCTTGACAAGCCACGATGCTTCGCTAGGGACGGCTTGCACCTGTCACCCCTGGGCTTTCGGATATGGGCAAAGGCTCTTGCTACCCCCATAGTGCCTTTTTTAGGCAAGGCTCAAAAGACAAACCCACCTCCATAGGTATCACAAGGGATAAGAATCTAAGAGTAATGCTACTCAACGCCAGAAGTCTAAACCTCAAGATGCATGCACTCGAAACTCTCCTTAGCATGGAGAACATCGATATCTGTGCAGTAACAGAAACCTGGTTCAAGGCTCCCAAGAGCACCTCAGCACTACCAGGTTATACCTCATACCATGCTTCTCGGCCCCAAAACTTGGACTGAACCACAAAAGGAGGGGGAGTATCAATATTTGTCAAAGATACCTACACCTCCAGGTTGGTGGCACAGCATGAAGCATCAGAGACTATCCATGTGCAACTAACAGTGGGTAAAACTGTCTTCCAGTTTATAGCCTGCTACAGACCACCCTCCCAAACCCAGGAACCCCACTTGGCCTTCCTGAGAACACTGAAAAATATGAAGGTCTCTCCAAACACCATTATATTGGGCAACTTCAACTACCCAAACATAGACTGGGAGCATTACTCTAGCTCCAACACCCTAGCCCAAAGGTTCCTAGAATTTATAAACTCAAATGCTATGGAGAACTTGTTACCACTCCCACAAGAGGGGAAATCATACTGGACCTGATCATCACCAACATGGGGACTCTATGCACCAGACCAGAAGTGTATCCCTCACTGGTAAGATCAGACTATAAACTAATCTCACTGGATATTCACATCCCGACCCTACCCTCTGCCCAGAAAACCACAGTGAAAAACTTCTCTGAAGCAAATTTCACACTCCTCAAAACCGAGGTGGAATCCTTCAAAGCCCCCGGGCCTGTGGAGAATCCGGCCCAGACCGCAGAATCCTTTATAAACGCATTCTATGAACACCTTTAGGAATGCATGGATCATGCAATCCCAAATAAAACCAAGACCCAATCCTCCAAAGCAGACATCCTGTCTGGTGGACCCCAGCCATAAACAAACTATACAATAGAAGGAGGAAGCAACTACATGATAGAGCAAAATCCCAAAAAGGGAAGGCATCTCTGATCAGTATTAGCAAAAAACTACGGGCACTCATAAAATCGTCTAAGGCCAGCTTCAAGAGAAAAATTGCACAGGACACTAAGGATAATCACAAGGCTTTCTTTAGTTATGTTAGGAACCTGGGTGGGAATTCCCAGATATGCTCAGAATTAGTCCAAAATGACAAAAAATACACCAAACCCACAGACATTGCCAACATCCTAGCTGACAGGTTCAGCGCAAACTTCTCCCCCCCTCCCCACCAAAAGGGCGAATATCTATCCCAGCAGAGTGCTGCCCCCCTGACATCTCAGATGCTCAGGTAAGAGCCACCCTCTCCAAAGCAAAAAACACAGCATCAGTGGGACCAGACGGTGTCCCGGGCTGCGTCCTACATGAACTCCAAGAAGAGCTAAACCCAAACATAAAACTACTGTTCAATCTCAGCCTTACTACAGGATATGTACCCAAAGTGTGGCGTACAGTAACAGTGGTCCCTCTCCACAAAGGTGGTGCCTCAATGGATCCTGGAAACTATCACCCCATAAGCCTGACTAGCTTGGTCTGCAAAGCTATGGAAAGGATCATCATGGACCTCATAAATAAAGATATTGGGGACCTACAGACACTGGATCCTACCCAGTTCAGCTTTGTTAAGAGCAGATCCTGCCTCTTAAACCTGGTCGATTTCTTTGAAACAGTCACCAAGGCCATTGACGAGGGGAAGGTGGTCCACACAACCTACCTGGACCTCGCAAAAGCCTTTGATACAATACCCCACTCGGGCATTATAGATAAGCTCACCAGCTTAAATATAAACCCCTATGTCACTAGATGGGTTGCAAACTGGCTCAAGGACAGAACCCACATGGTTAGAATTGCTGGAGCCATGTCAGACTCCAAACCAGTTACAAGTGGCTTCCCACAAGGCTCAGTCCTGGGACCTCTCTTGTTCAGTATATATTTCTCAGAGGTACAGGCAAACACGGAAGGACTGTGGCTGACCAAGTTTGCAGATGACTGCAAACTGGGTGCCATAATCGACTCTCCAGCCGACACAAGCATCCTCCAAAAGGGCCTCATAGAAACAGACAACTGGTGCCAGAGCCATGGCCTCAAGCTAAACGTCAAAAAGTGTATAGTCATCCCCTTTGGCAAAAACAAAGTGCCCACAAATTACCATATAGGTGGTAATCCATTAAGTACAGAAGAAGTAATTAGGGACCTGGGGACCCAAGTTGATAGCAATCTCTCATTTGACAACCACATGGCCAAAGTGGTTAGAAAAACATTTTATATAGCCCACCTAATCATGAAGGGATTCACATCTAGATCAGGGGAGGTCATCGTGCCTCTTTACTCATCCCTCATCAGGCCCATAATTGAGTACAATGCCCCTTTTGGGATGTACCTTAACAGACACCTGCAGCAACTGGAAAGACCCCAAAAGTACCTCAACAAGAGGATCAAAGGGCTCAAACAGATGCCATATGCTGCCCCGTTAAAGAAACTCCAGCTCTACTCCGTGGCATACCACCTGCTCAGAGGCGATCTGTGCCTGACGTATAAAGCCATGTCCAACCTGGAATTAATGGACATGCTGCACCTCAGAAAATCCAAATCCCATCGAGCTATGTGCTCGAGAGACTTGAGCCTCAGCACTGAAATAAATAGGACATGCTGGAGGGACAGATTCATAACCCAGAGGCTCCCTTCACTCTGGAATAAAATCCCAGTCCAGGTTAGGCAGAGTCCCTCATTGACTCTCTTCAAGAGGAATCTTGATGAGTGGATGGGAGATCGTAAGTTTACCCCAGGTATCACTTCTGTGTCACTGTTAGACAGAGACACAGTTTACTAACCTCGAAAAAGGGCATAGCAAAATTAATTTAAAATGGGTGGCAAAAGCCAAACACACTCTGGCTAGGCTTATAAATGCCCTAGGGCAGATAGCCTAGTATGAACCTATGAACTAGAAAATATTAATATCCAACCCTATACCCTTATACTGGGGGACTTTAACTACCCCTCCATTAACTGGGAAAATTATTCATGTACCAACACACTTACTCAACGTTTTCTGGAATTCATTAATTCCAATGCCCTGGACCAACTCATTCTTACCCCCACCAGGGGTAGAAACATCCTCGACCTGGTCATCATTAACATGAGCAACCATTGCTCTACACCAGAAATCAACTCCTCCCTGGTCAGATCTGACCACAAGCTAATCACCATGGATATCCACATCCCACCCTCACCCCCTACCCCCACCGTATAGGAAACCACCATAAAAAACTTCTCCAAAGCTAACTTTGGGCTTCTAAAAACAGATGTGGCTAACTTCATGATGCCCATGCAAATGGAAAATAGGTGCATGACTGCTCAATCATACACCAGTTCACTGTATGATCACATAAATAAGTGCATGGAATGGACCATACCAAACAGAACAAAGACGGTCTCCTCCAAAAAAAGGAACCCAATCTGATGGTCCCCTACCATAAACAAACTCTACAACAGAAGGAAGAAAGTGTTGCAGAAAAGGGTGAAGTCCCAAAACTGGAAAAACTCCCTTGTTAGCCTCAGCAAAAAACTGAGATCCCTTGTCAAATCCTTTAAAGCTAGCTACAAAAACAAAATTGCAACAGATACTAAAGACAACCACAGGGCATTCTATAGTTATATCAAGAATCTGCATGGCAATGCTCAGATCTGCTCTGAGCTACAGCACAATGGCAACACATATACTGAGCCAAATGATATTGCCAATATACCGGCCGACAGGTTCAGTGTGAACTTTACCCCAGTTTCACTCCCTAAAGGGCCTATCACAATACCAGAAGAATGCCAAGTTCCTAATATCATGGCTGCACAGGTTAAAAATGCACTGTCCAAAGCCAAGAATACAGCTTCCATGGGACCTGATAATATCCATGGCTGTATTCTACATGAACTACAAAGTAAACTGGCACCACACCTAAGTGCCCTGTTCAATCACAGCCTCACTTCAGGCTTTGTTCTTGCCATATGGCACACTGCTACAGTCATCCCACTCCACAAAGGTGGAGCAACTACAGACCCTGCAAACTACCGCCCCATTAGCCTCACGAGTCTGATATGTAAGGCTATGGAGCGCATCATCATGGACCCTATAAATAGGGACATAGGGAATCTTCAAACTCTGGACCCTAAAGCAGTTTGGGTTTGTGAAAAGTAGATCATGCCTGCTCAACCTGATAGACTTCTTCAAGTCTGTCACCAGAGCAGTGGATGAAGGCAAGGTAGTTCACACAGCCTAGCTCAATCTTGCCAAGGCCTTCGACACCATCCCTCACTCAGGAATCATAGATAGACTCACTAAACTAGGCATAAACTCCTATGTCACAAGGTGGGTTACAAACTGGCTAACTAATAAAACCCACACGGTGAAAGCAGTAGACTCCAAATCTGACTACACACCAGTTACAAGTGGAGTCCCACAAGGATCAGTCCTGGGTCCTCTCCTGTTTGGCATCTACTTCTCTGTAGTTCAAGCCAAAACAAAGGGACTCTGGCTGACCAAGTTCACAGATGATTGAAAACTGGGATCCATTATTGACTCTCTAGCTGATGTAGACATTTTACAAAAAGGCCTCAGTGAGATCTGGTGCCAGGATCATGTTCTTAAGCTCAATGCCAAAAAGTGCATTCTCATTCCCTATGGGAAAAACTCAGTGCCCATGAACTACCACATCAGTGGTAGTCCACTAAACACTGAAGGTGTGATAAGAGACCTAGGGACACAGGTTGACAGCAACCTCTCCTTTGATAACCACATTGCCACTGTGGTCAAAAAGTCCTTCAATGTGGCACATCTCATTACAAAGGGTTTTTCATCCAGGAAGAAGGAGGTCATAGTCCCTCTGTACTCATCCCTCATTAGACCTATTATAGAATATAATGCCCCATTTGGCTTGTACCTCACTAGACACCTACAACAACTGAAAAGGCCACAGAAATACCTCACCAAGAGGATCCTATGCCTTAAACACATGCCCTATATAGACAGACTCAAAAAAACTCCAGCTATACTCGGTCTCATATCGCCTACTTAGAGACAATCTCTGCCTGACCTACAAAGCCATGTCTGACCCAGCTCTGTTAGAATTGTTACATCTAAATAAATCCCATTCCTTCCATGTCACATGCTCCAGGGACCTCAACCTCATTACCACAATAAACAGAACATGCTGGAGGGACAGGTTCTTGACCCAGAGGCTTCCCATGCTCTGGAATAGACTTCCCATCCATGTCAAGCAGAGCACCTCACTGGCTCTCTTCAAGAGAAATCTTGATGAGGGGATGGGTAATAGAAAATTCACCCCAGGGATCACTTCAGTGGCCTTGCTAGATAGGGGCACTGGTAACTAAAGTCGGGCAGCATGATGCCAAGGAATTTTTTTGGTCTAGGTTTATATAGGCTCCAGGGCAATTAGCCTAGTACACACCTATGAACCTATTAACCTATACAAAATATTGTATAACAACTATAGGAATCAATCATAGGAAGTCAGAAAGGCTTTGGAAGAGAGATTATTGGACAAGCAATTCACATACATGAATGTATATATTTATGGATCTCAAATATGCAACCAAGCCTAGAAGATTTAAGGATTTTTGCTTAAAAGTGTTTGCATAGGTATTTTATACGCCAAGCAAACTGCAAAGAATTTCTCCTCAGGTAGACTGAAAATGTTGGAGGTGTGATGAGGAATAAAGATGTAATTGGGAACATATTTTTGTGGAGTGTAATGAGTTGGCAGACTTTACAAATTCCCTGAAGACTACTCTGTCAGAAACACTGGGTGGGTAAATTGGTTTAATTAAGGAAATGATTTTTTAAGCTGTGTTACAGAATCGGACCTGCCTAGACACATTAAGACCCTGCTGAGTTTAGTTTTGGTGGCTGCCAAAAAAGCAATTACTGGAAAATAGAAATCAAAGTCAAAACCAACAGCATTAGAAGTAGTGAATATAGTAACAAAGATCAAAGAACTGAAAGTGGGATCTTTGGAAAAGGTTAGGAGCAAATTATATAGAAAAAATGAGAATTGTGGAAACAATGCATGCAGAGTAATGTTTTGGAGAAGGAATGAGGTTTAAGAGAAAGATAAATTAAATGAACTTATGTAATGTTTAATTGACAATGACTGTATTGAAGATTATATGTGCTGTATAATTTTTGCAACTGAAAATATATCAGTGCAGTTTATTTTGATTTATATACATATATGATTGCCTATATAATGTTTCTTATTTAAAAATGCTAGATTTAAAGAGCTGCAGCCAATTGACACAGAGTGTCAGGGAAAGTGTGTGACAGAAGAATGCCAAAGAAGCTGAAAAGCTAAGTTATATAAAACAGTGGTACAACCAGTACTTCTGTATGGTTTAGACAACTGGACAGTGAAGGCAGAGCAGTTGAGGAAGCGAAAGGTGATGGAGATAAAGTGCATGAGATGGGTAGTAGGATTCTCTGTGAGAAAGATGAAGAAATAATGCAATGCCATCAGAGCAGAAGTCAAAGTAGCTCCATTTGAAGAGAAGGTCAAAGACAACAGATTATGGTGGTTCATGTACATGTGCAAGAAAGCAAAGGTAGCAACAGTTGATGCAACACCCTAACTCCATGGAAAAAATGGAAAAAAGCGGGTTGATGATGATGATGGGGTTGATGTTGTTGATGAAGATGATGATGATGATAATGAAGAGAACAATGAGGAAAAACAAAACAGATATTTTGATTGTTGTGATACCCTCTGTTTGGATATCACCATACAGGAAGGGGTTTTAGTGGATATTAGTGAAACTAAGTGCATTTGACAGATCACATATGAGTAAATAAGCTTAGTAGTGAAGCATTTACTAACTGGGTTAAATATAAATAATGACATACATAATTATAAGGCATTAAATGTAAAGCTTAAATTTCAGTAATCTGATTATGAGCAGTGTATGAAGCAAATGCAAAATCTTAATGAGCCCTATATCTAGAAGGTGAAGTTACTTCCTATGTAGTCAAATGTAAACTTTGCCGTTAAGTAAATTGATTATAGATAGTGCATGAAGTAAATATAAAATCATAAGTAGCCCTATACCCAGAAGATGATGCTACTTGTTATGTGGCTATTCCTTTGACAGTTTTGTTTAGCTAATCAAATCAGTAAAAGAGACACAACTGATTGTTTAAGTATGACAGATTTATATGGAGACAGTTTACTGGATTTTAATCAGGCCTGATCAAGGTTCCCCTCTAAGTATAGTATTAACTTGATGGATTCCATGATTACTCTTTCTAGTAGGCATTCTTTACATGTAGCAGGTAACAGTGTGAGCATTGCTTATTCAAAGTGCAAAACTGTGGATATGATCCAGTGTTAATGATAAATGCTCACTGGGTTCCAGTCATATGTACAAGACTTAATATTTTCAAAATCTGCGAGACTGCATGTCACTAAAATAATTGTGCTTGGTTGTAATTGGATCCCAAATAAATGATATATTAGAATGTATATAAGTTAAGCTGACTGGGTCTCTTAATGATTATTCTGACAGCTAGTCACGACTAGCCCCGATGTACAATATTGGATACAATTCATGGCAAAATGAGTAAGAAAAGATTATCAGACATTGAGTTACATGATTATGATTAGATATTAATTATAAATAAAGGTTATGGGCCACAGGAATGATAGTTCCTTTTCTTAGCCTTGCAAATATATTAATGGGTCTTTCCAAAGAGCAATATGCACATGCCTGTCATGCTCTCCAAGCTAAAGAATGCCTTTACTTTCACTTTATAGATGACCTCCTTTAAATTTCCAGCAGTTCCTACAGCAAACCTCACTGAATTTAAGAACTACAAACATGCCAACCTTAACCCAATTAGTGCCAAAATATCAACATTCACCCATTTAGAAAATGCATAGAGCTAGCATTCCCTACCAGAACCAAGTAGTAAAGTAAATTAAAAAAATACACCCCTTTGGTTCACCATCATAAAAGCTATGCAACAAAAGAAAGAACCTCCTTAAATTACTTAATAAGTCCAAAACCCCTCTTCTAAGGAATAATATCAAACAGGGGTATAGCCAGAAATTTACATTTTGTACTTAATCCTAATGTTGTTGCCCCACCACTCACCTATCATTTTAAAAATGTAAATGCTACCCACAGCAAGCTAGGATGGGATCACATTACTTTTAACTATTACCATTTAAAACTATACAAAATTAGTTTAAGAGCAGTACTCCTTTCATAGAAGTATTTTATGCATATATCTGTACTGTAAATATTCATGTACATGGTTAAAGCATTATGTGCCCTTTGAGTCCTGATATTTCCAAGAGATGCTCAGAAAAATGTGCTCATTTGAGTACACTCAGTATGTCTAGCTACACCCTCGATATGAAAAGCATTAAAAAAATGAAACACTGGAGAGCACTTTCAGGTCACCCAGAGGAGCCCATGAACTTAGACTGGCCTCTGAAACTGAAGATAAACATAAATCCATATTTAGCTATGTTAGAAAACTAAAAAAATACCCTACATTGCTCTGAATGTGATAATAATGACACCTCCTACTCTGAACCGACAAGCATTTCCAATATCTTTGCAAACAATTTAGAGCCACCTTCACCCACAAACTTCTATTCAAAGCCCATAAATATCTGAATCCCTAACTCCCCTGACTATTTGTAAACATCATTTACTGAGAGTGCTAGCCAAGACCAAAAATACTTCCTGCATGGGACTTGACAGTGTATTGGTTGCTTAACTAATATTTTTTAATATGCCCTTGCAGACAAACTCTTAAAATTGATTAACCTAAACTTTGTTACTGCTTTTGTCCCCAGTGTGTGGTGTACTGCAGTGCTGATTCCCCTCAATAATCAACCAGGGTAATTACCAGCTTTACAAGTCTCATCTGCAAAGCCATGGGATGTATTATACTTGACATCATAAACTGCAATATCAAGGATCTTATTAGACTTGACCCCACCAGTCTGGCTTTGTGAAGAGCAAATACTGTCAAGTTAACCTTGTAAACTTTGTAAAAGTTACAAGAGTTGCAGATAGGACCCATGCAATGCATGCAGTGTATCTTGACCTGGCTATGACTTTTGACCCCATTCCTCATGTTGTCATCTTACAAAAGCTAAATACTTCAAACATCTACCCATATGGGGTTTGATAGCAAACTGGCTGAAAGACAACTGATACCTTGCATGTTGCAGTTGAAAGTGCCTTATCAGAAAGTATGAAAGTGACCAGCAGTGTCCCTCAGGACTTGGTGCTGGGACATCTCCTTTTTAACATTTACTTCTCAGATCTCCAAGCAGAGAGCTCTGGCAAGCAAAGATGACTGCAATCTGCTTTTTTATTTTTTAAGTCACCCTGTGACACCCAAACACTTCAGCATGAACTCTCCCTAGTAAACTCTTGGAGTACTAAAAGGGGCTCACACCGAATGCTAAATAGTGTAATATCATCACTTTTGATAGACAACCCCTAACCCTTCCCCCTTATCATACTGTGTAGGCAATACACACAACTACAAAATGAAAATGTCAGGGACCTAGGTACATAAATTGATAGCTCTCTCTTTATTTTATCATGTGTCAAAGGTAGTCAGGAAATATTTTTATTTAGATCAGCCAATCGCCAAAGGAATATCATTAAGGTATAAGGAGGTAATTGCTTCCTTATAATCAACATTGATTAGGTCAAATATCAAGTACAACTCCCCATTTGGGATGTATCTCACTAAGTATATCAAATATTTAGAAAGGCCCAAAGGTTCCTAACCAAAAAGATCAAAGGTCTAAAGTTCTTGAGCTAACAAGAAAGGTAGACTTTTGAAAGGAGGTTTCTGTTTCACTTATTGCACCGAGACCCAATTGTACTGGATCTCATGTTTCTCCACAAGTCCGATATTTCTACCAGTACTAGAAATGGGGGCCTAAATCTACACTAATAGATAAAAAATACAATGTGAAGGAACAGGTTTGTAACCCAGCACTTTCTATACCTCTTGAATAAACAACCCCTGCATGTTATGCAGTGAGACTCACTAACTTCCTTTAAACATAACCAAAATGACTGGAAGGCTATCCACAAATTTATTCCAGGATTAATTGGAAAGGCTCACCTGGAGAAAAGGGATGCAGCCCGATAGAGGGTACTTGCAAAACATGAATGTTCATAAGGCTCTGTGACTTTGGAATATCTATGAATCTATTGAGTTTATGTTGGATATTCATAAACATGAGTTGAGGTTAAATCTGATTTACAAAGTTTAGTTTAAAGAAATAAAATACTGGATTTTAATTTATTTAAATAAAATAAGAGAATGGCTTCAAAATGATACAGAAAATCTAGTGCAATAAGCTGTTTATGTGGTATGAGCTGTCATCATGAATATACTAAGGCAGCCCAATCTTAAAAGGAACTATTCAAATGTCATTGGACTTCAGCTTATGGGGTGACTTTTTTAAAGCACTCAAAAATATTATGAGCAGCTTTTGTTAAGATGGTAACAAAGACTATTCTATGAAATCTGTAAAAGAAGAACATTGGATAAGCTGTGACTCTTCTCATATATATTTTTCTTTGGAAAAAATGTTGAGCATAGGAATAACTATGCTAACAACATTCCTTATAAAGATTCTCCATCTTATATGGAAGATATTTATTTTGTTACTAAGTTTAATTCAGCAAGTTCTAAGTTTTTAAGTCTCACATTCAAATTTTGGGATATCTTAAAACAGGATGTAATTATTTTTTTAATAATTCCTGCTAAACCAAGTAATGGCCACATGCCTCTCTGGAGACAGACAAGGAATAACCAGAGTGTTATTTAGTCTTTACTGGTTGGAAGTGTGACTGTATTAATATTATATTTATCTTTAGAATAAATCTAAGGCAATGATCAATTGAGGCAAATCCTGAGTGAATGGCTGCAGACAGAAAATAATCGAATAATGAACCACTCAGGTACTATGACTACAATTTGACAAAGCATTTTTTTTTTTTGCAAAAGCTTGTTGTTTGTAATAAAGATATTTTTCATGGTTTCTATATGGATCATTATTTGGACATTATCTTCAGAACAGCTTATGTACAGAGTTAAATTATAATAAGATTAAGTTGCTGTCAATGAAAAGTACTAGTCTATATGATGATGAGGCTGACCAGATAGATAAATGGGCAGAGCTGTAGAATATGGTTATCTAAGGAAAACAGGCCAGGCATCAGTTTGCTGAAGCTGTTTTTATTTGTTTAGTCAGTTAGTTTTTATTTTATTTTATTAATTTTTAGCTATTTTTTGCTCCCTTTCTGCTGACCATCAGCTGCTCCAGTGCCTCTTCCCACTTGCCAGGACTGACAAATCCTTCCACTGCTTCCTGACTGGCTCCAACAAATGTTTGGGACCATCAAGGACATCAAGATGCCCCAGAGCACAGTCATACTCCTGCTGAGGGAACATTTTATGTATTACTCTTCACCCATGATTCTGCCAGTAACAATCTTCTGGCAAAGTATGCAGTGGGTGTTACCACTGGACCTTCCTTTACTTATACAAGGGGCTGATCTTGGCAGGATATCATGCCTACCCTCTAGCAGCACTATACTGACTGCTACACTTTTGTATATAACTAATGGAACATCAGGGCAGCTAAAGCTCCATGCTCTATAAAGAATTATGATCTGGTCTCTATACTTAGAACTAACTACTTATGTGTTCATGACATGGATGTCAGTTATCATAACTTTTGAGCTGTAATGCATTACATTTTTTTCTGAACAACATGAAGGTACTCATGCAGTGCATCAGAAAGATGGTCACACTTTCAGACTATATTGCTATCAGCACAGTGCCTAATCAGCTGCAATGGGATGTGCACTCTCCTCCATATAATATTTCACTGCTTCTGCAGTAGAAATGTACAGTTGTGTAAGTAAACTTACCATAACAATACATGCTCAAATGATCACTGCTACAGCAGCTTTAGCTATATGGGTTATATCCTGCATAGGATATAACAGCTGTACAGTTTCCAAAGCTTCAGAGCACCCCCCCATGCACCCAAACCTTTACTCAGCTCAATCTAAACTGGCTAAAAATACAGGTCTGGGTTCCAAACCTTCAGAGCTTTCGTGCCAACACAGAGAGGCAGGTTGAGCCCAGAAAGAACAATGCCTGGAATAACAAAACCTGAATGTCTACACTCTGGCATAAACAGCACACCAAAGATATGGTGGGTGGAGGGAGTGAGCGGTTACTGTAGCAGTAATCATTAAAACATCTACTGTTATGTTAACTTTACTTACATAACTATATTATGTCCTTCATATTGATCACTGCTGCAATAGTCTTAGCTATATAGGTAGAATATCCTAGCTTACTACATTTGGGATATAGAAGGGTAGAGTCCAGAAGCCCCCTGGAGTGTGGTCCTAGCAAAGCCTGATCCAGACCTAGAGAAGGAATCAAGCTTATAGTGCTCTGTAAAAGAATGTACAGAGAACCAAGTTGCAGCTTCTACAATGATACTAGAATCCAAACCTTTCCAAAAATAAGATGAAGCCAAAGCCCTTCTAGAGTGGGCCTGGAACCTCCTGGAATAGTTTTGTTGAGGTGATTATAACAAAAGGTAACAGCTTTAGACAACTATTTTGAAATAGTCTGTTTTGACACAGGTTATTCCTTCTTCTTACCTTCACAAGAAATGAGCAATTGGTCTGAAGATCTGGAAAATGTAGTTGTATCAATATAGTACCTGAAGTGAAAAGACAAAGGATGCTGGTGCTGGGAGCAAACAGACTTCAGATATCACTATATCATTTTTTTAACATTTTATTAATTTTTAAAACAAACATGTACTAACCCATATAAAGAGAGAAATAACAAAAACATAACTCTTTACAAATGTCCATAATAAAATTCAGTACAGAAAACTAAACCATCAAAACTTATGAAGTAGATTGAATAATTTTAACCAAGACCTATATTGATGAGTAATAGTCAATTTTCTCATTTTTACAGTTGACAATTTCTTTTTACAAACATTTTTAGCCAAACAAGCAAAATCAATAAAAATAGAGCAGTTTACAGTTCTAGTTTTTTGTAACTATTTTCTTGCTATAGCTAAAATGGACCAAAGGCACAGCACTGTCATTTAGGAAGCGCCTGGGGAACTGGAGCACTAAATAAGATCAACATGTTAATAATAATACAGTTATCCAACAATAATGTTTGAGCAAAATTTCTAAATTCAACCCAAAAAGGTATTATGATTTTATACTCTAATATAATATGGAGCCACTCTGCATCAGAAACTTCATTACATCTCCAATAATTATTTTCTTTTTCAGAATTACATACTAAAGCAACTTTATGTGAAATTAAAAATTCTATGGAAAAATTTCCAAGTATACATTTTCTAGTAAAGAAAAGAAGTAGACATTCCTGCAGATTTAAGAATTAATAATTTGTCTTTATCAGAAAAAGCATCCCAATTACTTTTAGTTGAGTAATTTCAAAATGACGAATCTGAGGAAATAAACTCTACTCTTATAATTTTATAATTACTGATGCACAAGATTTATTCTTATCTAAGTTACTGTTGATTTTAAAGAAAAACTCAAGAATTTTTGGAATATGTTTTGTTTGAAAATCCATGGAGACTTAGATTTTATCACTGACATATTTTTTTTACAAAATGGTATAGTCAATCAATGATTATTTTCTAAGCAATGTCTTGCAAGAAGATAATCAGCAGTATGTGTTTTATTTCCAATTAAGAATTTTTTGTCAAAATATTAAATCAGAAGCTTTAAAATCTAACATTTCACTTATATTAAAAGTCTCTAAACCTCTAGCAGTACTTGGTATAGAAAATAATAAAAACAGTAACTCTTTAAGTATATAATTAGTATTCATAAATATTTTAAAAGCAATAAGAATGTAATCAGTAAAAGGGGAAGATATTAAGTTTTTCTTTTCATTCATACATAAATCTTTCAGAATCCAATAAAATTTATTAACTCCAATTTGAGAATAAGAATCCATAACATATCTATTATTAATCGATAATCTTTCATGAATGGATTTCCAATTAGATTGATAAGAATAATTTAACCATAAAGGCATTTTATTAAGAATGATAGATTTGGCATATAATTCAACATTTGGGAAAGTGACACCACCTTCTTACCAACTTTTAACATGCCAATCCAAGGATACTCTTGGTTTATTAGGGAACCATAGAAAGTTAAGAAGAATACAGCTTAATCTCTTAAAATATTTTTGGAGGGGAGAATAATTAACAACTGCAGATAAAAAAGTATGTTTGCCAAGATTATCATTGTTGTCAAAGTGAGTCGATCTTCCATTGTCAAAAAATGCATTCCAATTAATAGTTAATTTGGTAATAATATCTATTAAGTTATTATTATTTACTAATACCTAATCTTTGTCAGTAGATTTAATAAAAATCCCAAGATAAGCACTTTGTGAATTGTCCAGATCAAAAGTCTTACAGTTACTTAAATAGCTATTAACTTTTATTAATAAGTAAAGTTTCTGTTTTGCAAGAGTTAAACATCAAACCTGAAGCTTTTTCAAAGTAATCTATGGATTTAGTTAAATTTTCCAGTGAAGCTTCAAATCACCACTTGTTATCAAGATATCATCTGCAAATAATTGAATTGTACAACAATAATTTCCATATATTGAAAATCCATGAATTTTTTTGTTAGAGCTAATGAAGTTGGCAAAAGGTTCAATGGCTAAAGCAAATAATAGAGGGAACAAAGAACAACCCTGTTTTTTACCTTTTCACATTTTAAAGGAGCTAGAAAGAAAAGAACCAATTCTAACAAAAGAGAGTGAGTTACTGTAAAACTTTGCTATAAGATTTATAAATTCTATGGAAAAATTATATCCTTTAAGTACTTTAAATAGATAACTCCAGCTAATAGAATCAAAAGCCTTATCTAAATCTAAACTTATTATAGTAAATTCTTTTTTTTTAGCTAAATCATTAGTGTATTAAGCCTAATTATATTATCCTGAACCTTTCTATGTAATATAAAAACGGTCTGATCATCATTTATTAATCTTGGCATAATGAAATTTAATCTTTTGGCAAGAATAATCATAAACATTTTGTAATCAACATTTAGTAATGAAATAGGTTAACAGGATTAGAAATACAAGAGAATACCTTCAAGAAGGGGAATATTTGAAGTATGTTTGATTTGTTCAAAACGCAAGCACTCAGGTCTCTCAACAGCAAGTACAAATATGACTCAGTCATTGTCCATGCTGGTGTAAACGACCTGAGACGTACCTCCTTGGACTACATGAAAAGAGACATTGAGGAGCTCTCTGATTATGTAGCCCAGGCAGGTATGACCCTGACCTTGAGCAGTATCCTACCTTCACCAAGAGTGATGCCACAATACAGAGATAAGATGATCAGCTTTAACAATTGGCTTAAACACTGGTGTCATTCAAAGGGGATCCAGTATCTGTCTGCCTGGGATGACATGCTGGACAAGCCAGCTCGGCTTGCACCTGTCACCCCTGGGATTCCGGATATTGGCAAAGGCTCTTGCCACCCCCATAGTGCCTATTTTAGGCAAGGCTTAAATTCTAAATCTACCACCCTAGAACACAAAAAAGGAAAAAAACTAAGGGTAATGCTGCTCAATGCCAGAAGTCTAAATCTCAAAATGCATGCACTCGAGGCCCTTCTCAGTATGGAGAACATCGATGTCTGTGCTGTGACAGAAACCTGGTTCAAGGCTCCTGAGAGCACCCCAGCGCTATCAGGTTTTACCTCATATCATGCGTTCCGGCCCCAAAATCCGGACAATACCAAGAAAGGAGGGGGGTCTCCATATTCATCAAGGACACCCACACCTCAAGACTGGTGGCAATGCACGATGCATCGGAGACCATCCAGGTGCAATTAACCATAGGCAAGACTGCTCTGCAAATTGTAGCATGTTACAGGCCACCCTCACAAACTCAGGAACCTCACATGGCCTTCCTGAAAACACTAGAGGGGATAAATGTATCACCAAACACCATCATACTAGGTGACTTCAATTACCCTAATATAGACTGGGAACACTACTCAAGCCCAAACACCCTAGCCCAAAAGTTCCTGGAATTCATAAACTCAAATGCCATGGAACAACTAGTCACCATCCCCACAAGAGGAGATAACATATTTGATCTCATCATCACGAACATGGGAGCACAATGTTCAACACTGGAAGTATACCCCTCACTGGTGAGATCAGATCACAAACTAATCTCGCTGGAGGTCCTCATCCCACCCCCACCTGAAATAAAAAGCCTACAGTAAAGAACTGCTCAAAAGCCGACTTCACACTTCTAAAGACTAGTGTGGTCTCCTTTAAGGCCCCGAGCGTGGAAAACAGTACTCAAGCCGCTGAATCACTTACAAACACCTTCTACCAGCACCTGCAGGACTGCATGGATAAGGCAATCCCAAACAAAACAAAGACTCTTAGTACCAAAGGCAAGCGTCCAGTCTGTTGGACCCCAGCCATAAACAAACTCTACAATAAAAGGAGGAACCTACTACAAGATAGAGCAAAATCCTTAAAAGGTAAGGCACCCTTGATCACTATAAGTAAAAAACTAAGAGCTCTCATAAAATCATCCAAAGCAAATTTCGAGAGAAAAATAGCTAAAGACTCAAAAGACAATCATAAGGCCTTCTTTAGCTATGTTAGAAACCTAGGAGGAAACTCCCAGATATGCTCAGAACTAGTTCAAAATGATGTGAAGATTACTGATCCTACAGACATTGCCAACATACTGGCTGACAGGTTCAGTGCAAACTTCTCCCCCCCCAAAAGGAGAGATATCTATACCAAACGATTGCAGCCTCCCAAACATTTCCAGCGCCCAAGTGAGAACTGCTCTCTCCAAAGCAAAAACACAGCATCCATGGGACCTGATGGTGTCCCCGGCTGTGTGCTCCACGAACTCAATGAGGAATTAAACCCACAGCTAGGACAGCTGTTTAATCAAAGTCTTACCTCTGGATACGCACCAGGAGTGGCGCACTGCAACTGTGGTCCCACTTCACAAAGGCGGTGCCTCCACCGACCCTGGAAATTACCGCCCATTAGCTTGACAAGCCTTATCTGCAAAGCCATGGAGAGGATCATAATGGACCTCATAAATAAAGACATAGGGAATTTGCAGACTTTGGATCCAACCCAGTTTGGCTTTGTCAAAGGCAGATCATGCCTTTTAAACTTGGTTGACTTCTTGAAACAGTCACCAAAGCCATTGACGAGGGAAAGGCAGTCCATACAGCCTACCTCGATCTGGCTAAGGCCTTCGATACAATACCCCACTCGGGTATCATTGAAAAACTCATCAGCTTAAATGTTAACCCATACATCACAAGATGGGTTGCAAACTGGCTGAGTGACAGAACCCACAGGGTCAGAGTTGCTGGCGCCATGTCAGACTCAAAGCCTGTCACAAGTGGTGTCCCACAGGGCTCAGTCCTGGGCCCACTCTTGTTTGGCATCTACTTTTCTAAAGTACAAGCAAACACAGGAGGGTTATGGCTGACAAAGTTTGCAGATGACTGCAAACTGGCCATAGTAGAAAACACATCTGACACAGATATCCTTCAGAAGGGTCTCACAGAAACGGATAACTGGTGCCAGAGCCACGGCCTGAAGTTAAATGCCAAAAAATGCATAGTCATACCCTTTGGGAAAAACAAGGTTACCCCTAGCTACCAAATAGGTGGCAATCCACTGAGCACAGAAGAAGTTATCAGGGACCTGGGGACCCAGGTTGATAGTAGTCTGTCATTCGACACCCATGTAGCTAAAGTAGTTAGGAAGACCTTCTACATTGCCCACCTTATCATGAAGGGATTCTCATCTAGATCAAGGGAGGTCATAGTCTCCCTTTACTCATCACTCATCAGACTAATGATTGAGTACAATGCCCCATTCGGGATGTATCTGACCCGACACTTGCAGCAGCTGGAGAGGCCACAAAGTTCCTCACCAAAAGGATAAAGGGTCTCAAAAATCTGTCCTATGCTGCCCGACTGAAAGAACTCCAGCTCTATTCAGTAAACAAACTTGCTCAGAGGTGACCTTTGCCTAACATACAAGGCCATGTCAAACCCAGATTTGATGAATATGCTTCACCTCAAATTATCTAGATCCATCAGAGGCACAAGGGCGGGAGACTTAAACCTCGACACGGCTATTAATAGGACGTGCTGGAGGGATAGATTCATCACCCAAAGACTCCCTATGCTGTGGAACAAAATCCCGGTACATGTGAGGCAGAGCACCTCGCTGGCCTTGTTCAAGAGAAATCTTGACCAATGGATGGGAGATCGCAGATATACCCCAGGGATTACCTCAGTGTCACTGCTCGACAGAGGCACAGCAAAATAATGGGTATAGTTCCCCATACTAAAGGAGTGGCGTAAGCCACAAAACGATGGGCTATGCTTGTAAATGCCCTCGGGCAGATAGCCTAGTATGAACCTATGAACATATGAACCTATGAAAAACTTTTAATAAGATATTTAATATATTATTTGGAAATAATGTATATAACCCTGGATTTATACCATCAAGACCAAGGTCTTGTTTGATTTAATATTATTCATTTGGTCTTTTAACTCTTTAAAAGAAAATGATTTATCCCTTCTACATTTTTGTTTTTTACTTAAATTAAACTCTATATTATCTTTCAAAAAGCTATCAGTTATATTATTTTCAAAAATCTATCTTCTTAAATTCTTCATAATATTTTCTAAAGCATTCCAATATGTCTTTTAAATCATTTGATTTTTAACTATATCCTCTTGCTTAAATTTTATTTATTTAATAAGATTTAGTATTTTTTAGATCTATAGCCAATCTGTGTAAACTTTTTGGGTTTATTGAATAAGACTGTAATTTCAATTTTTGCAAATTTGTTGATATTATATTAAGAAGTATAAAGATATTTCTGATTTAATATTTTAAATTCAGCATTTGCAGATTTATGAGGTTTTCAATTTGATTTCAATTTATCTATATTAGATTGCAAAGAATTTAATTCCTTATCCCACTCATTCTTTTTACATAAATACCAACTTTTAATTATTCCATATAACTAATATTTTAATGAATCCCATAAAATAACTTCTGAAACTTTGCCATTATTATTAATATTATTAATCTCGTATTTAAAATGTTTTAATTTTAATATATATATATATATATATATATATATATATATATATATATATATATATATATATATACAAATTCTCTGATAATACAACTAATTACTAGGCTTCAATGTTAACATAAAATAAATATCATTATGGTCAGATAAAGGGCATGAAGTTTGTCAATATTAGTTTGAGTAACAAATCTATATGAATAATGCATATAGCTAAGAGAATTTGTTGATTTTATATCATAAATATCTTGCATATGAAGAGACTTAATAAAATTATTTGTGATAATAAAATAAGTGTTTAGCAACTGAGGATAATGTGGATTTTTTTTACCATTAGTAGTATCCTTACTAGAAAGAATACAGTTGAAATCTCCTGTGATAATCAATTCACATTTTGCATATGAGTATAATATTTAAATGCTTCTTAGCAACTTTAGCTCCAATCGCAGGTATCCAATAAGTATTCACAAATGTATATATTTTTTTGTTAATTTATACTACTACTAATCCCAACATGCTATTCTTATCAGAAAAGGTGTTTAATACTTTAGGCATAGTTATTGAATTTCTCTAAAGAATGAAAGTACCTCTTCTTTTTGATTTGAAATGAGAGCTTACAAGAGTTGAATACTCCAACAACACTCTGTCTACATCTTCAGATAATAAATGAATTTCTTGTAAGAAAATTATATGAACTTTATGTATTTTTAAGTATTTATTTAAACTACTCCGCTTCAAAGGGCTATTGAGTCCATTAATATTTAATGAGAGACATTCATATACCGACATTTATAAAAATATTTGTATAACGTGATATAAAATTATTTAGTATAAAGAATAATATAATAAACAAATAATAATAATGTTTGTTATGGACAGATGCAAAAAGACTAAAAGCAAAATTTCAAACTTATAAACATTTACACCCCTTATCATGGAACAAAAAGTTGCTGATTTGATGATGCAGTCATGCAAATCACTCGCTAACAAACCCATCCCACTATCAACAAGATAAACAGTTGCTACCAGTTTTTAACTTTAAAACAATAATATTAGAAAATAAATAATTAAAGCACACTCAGATCACACTAAAAGGGAAACAAAACAATATAAAGTACTAGTCAGTAAAATTGATTAATATTTATAGTCATAGAAATATGGAGTGTGAAATATTAATTAATAGTAAAATTATATTATATGTTAATAAATGTATCAAAACTACCCCTAAAATAATGCAACTCAAATCCCTCCACCAATCAAAAAACATCTTATAGAACATTATTTCTTCTAATTGATAAAGCAATATAAAGATTTTAGGTACTCTAGTAATTAAAACATTTATAAAAGGGAAATATACTAAACTGGTTTACAGTTACAACACATTAACCTATGGACATCATAATATGCAACACATGACAAAATATCATATCAAACAACTTTGAAACTTATTAGATAAAATGAGAGAGGAGAGAAAGCAAGAGACAGGATATCTAAGTGTTGAGAAAAAGTGTTATATTTTAAAATTAAATATGTGTGTATGTAGTGTGTACTTATATGACTTTATTATAATTGCAAGTACATGCATATGTATCTCCTTATGCATGTGTATACTATGTATGAGTAATTACATGTGGTGAACATTTATACATGTGAGTATGAATGTGTTATATATACCTATGTACAAGTATAAATGTATGAGCATGAGTGTGTGTTATATGTGTGTGACTGTACATATCATGTATGCATGTGTAAGTGTGATTAAGTCCCAGGGCTATTATACATCAAGAAAACTGGACAATGAACAATTAAAGGCTTAGGTACTTAGATGTAAAGCAGCAAGAGAAAGAAAAAAACATTATTGATAAAAGTGTTGGTTCTATGGTACATAGCAAAGCACATCAAATATAAAAAAACACACTATTACTATGGAACATAGCTGTGAAAATCAGAGCTATAAAATAAATGTATTAAACAGTCTTGACAGATCTAGAGTGAACAATACATATAGCTACATATAACAAAGTTAATACAGCATATAGAAAATGAGCAAATTTAATGTGTACTGTCACTGTTAACTATGTTTTATCTAATCATACTATCTAGTCATTACAAAATGATGTGAAAAGCTTTTGTTTACTTTATATTTTCTCCTTTCCCTTAGTCTTTATATCATATATAGTAAGTAACTATGCAGCTGCATGGCTTGTTAAAGTATAACAGCATTATTCAAAAAGAGAAAAAGAACATGATACCTATTCTTTTCACTCATGCTTACAAATGTTTTTTGTGTTTAAATATAAACAAAAAACATAAATGATTGTTTTAAAGTTAAAACTTATTGAAAACAGTTCAAAACTCCTAGTCTTGAATTTCTGCTGCTCATCTGAACATTCCAAAGATTCACTTCCTGAAAGTGTAGGATCAAAATTCAAAATGCACTTCCTCCACTACAGACAGCATGAAGATAGCACCTGAATGACTTTAATTAGAAAAAACAGCCTGATGTACTGAACAAAACATACTATTAAAAGTTAACTTGCTCTGGGCAGGAAAAATGGCAGGAAAAAAGACTGTTATTTTAGAAAATGGCTTGCAGTCACATTTAACAAGCCACAAATATTTTTTAAAAAAAAGCTGTTCAGCCATTTTCAGTATGAACAAGCAGCATATCTTCAAAATGAATGTAAGGCAGAATCACTAACAAAAGCAACCACAAACAAAAGCACATCTGAACAACCTAAGAGAAGCCCAACAAAAGACACACCACACAAAGCGATCCTACCAAAATGAAAAATATCAAAAAAATATAAAGTACGAATACACACCAATAGCTATTCTGCTGTTCTGTAGCTCAGATCATCCAATGCTGCACCCACCACAGAGAATAAAGAGACCATCAGAAAAAAAAACATATCCAAAAGACAAAACATTTAGAAATTAAAGACACACAACCCGAAAAAACTAATAAATGAAATACAATAAAAAGATAGAAATGAAGCAGAAAATAATTTTAACACATATCACTATAAATATTTTACCCTCTGAATTAGAAAATAAATAATAGAGAGTATTAAAATAGTAAAATAAATTATTAGTATTAACAAAATTAATATTTATAGAATATTTCAGATAGCATAAAAAGATATATTTTAATAAATAAAAACATTTTACCTTACATTTGATGATGGACTTTAAGACCTGGCAAAATTAAATACCTTAGGGTGAGCTATTTAGGCAAAACAGGAAAACTAAAAATATTATTAATTTTCTTTAATTTTTTTAGTAATTTTGTCCTTAGATGACGAACCACTTCTTGCTGCTTGTATCTTTAGACTAGCAGGAGACCAATTCATATCTCCAGCTCAATCCAATAGTTTGTTTTTCTGAGAAAAGGCCCTGAGGTAAAAAAAGCTTAATTCTGAAAGATTAGCTGAGCTTTAATGTTTAGTTTATTTAAGCTTTTTCCTGTCATAACAGATGTAGTGTAGTCATTATCAAACCTGACAGTGTTTTTGTTTATTTTTATCAGACAATTTGCCCAAGCAGATTTCAGCAACAGGTCCTTATCTTGGCTGGAGAGGAATCTGATAATAACTGATCTGGGAACAGGATGTTTTTTCTCTTCAAGTCAAAGCTGAGTGAAACCTATGAGCTCTCTCGATAGCAAAAGAAAGAGCTTCTGGCAGATTTAAAGCTTTATGTAGCCAGTTATTTAAAAATTGTAACATATTGCCACCTTCCTCCGTCTCTGGAATTCCAGATATACTAATATTAGTTCTCCTAGATCTACTTTCTAGGTCTTCTATTTTCTCCATAAGCAAAGTATTTAATTTTAGAAGGAATTCTGTGATTTTCATTTTCAGCCACTCTGCCATCTAAGTCATTTACTGCATCTTCTATTGTTGAGATCTGTGCAGATTGTTGTTTTATAACTTCATTTAACATGTCCATTTGTTTTCTACTATGTTTTTTATGTTGCCCATTTTGGTCTCAAGTTGATCTGATTTAACAGAAAGTTCCTGGATACTGGCAAAATTGATTGTAACACCTTTTCCAATGTAATATTTTGAGAGTTCACTTGTAAGTGGCTCATTTTATCTAAAGCAGTCAGTAGATCTTCTGACATGAAAAAGTTAAAGAAGAAAATCATAAAAAAACTTGATTTTGCTTCCAAAAGTAATCTAAAATTGTTTAGAAGGCTTAAAAATATATGTAGATAAGTTTGTGTTACGTTTGTATAAAATAATTCTATCTGAAAAAAATAAAAGAAAGCAGAGCAAGAACTTTGTGCTGCTAGCAGTTCACCATCTTGGCCAGACCCCCCACCACTATATTTTCTTCATGTGGAGTTTTGCCAGGGGTATTATAGAAGTCATAGATGCCACATGACCCAATACCCTGATGTATTCCCTTTCATTGTCCAAAGTCTGAATGGGAAAACCTTAGAAACACATCTAGATAGAGATCTGTCTTTTTTTTTTCCTGTGGATGAACATGCTTTGAACTAAAGTGTCTCACTAACACCTCAGGAGCACAATTCTGTGTTAAGGACTCAAAAAAGACTTTTGATTGCTGTCTTGGTATCCCAGCTTGTGTAAATCTATCACCCAATTCAGGAATTCCTAACACTTCAAAAAAGCAAAGCTAAATAAGTTGTTAAATATAGAAAAATGCATATACCCTGTAGCCTGCAATGAGCTATACCTGGAGCTAGGAACTTTGTGAACACTCTTGGTGCAGTAGATAATTGAAAGGGTAATGTAGAAAACTGATAATATGATCCAGACACAGAAAACCTTAATAAACAAATGAAGTCTGGATGAACAGGGATGTGATGTCAGACATCTTTTAAATCTAATGTTACCAGAAACTTGAATGTGAAAGAAGAGAAAACACATTGCAAAGTGATTTCAGTTTGAATTTGGGTTCTCACAAAGAGATTTAGAAAAAAAAAAGAACCAGAACTGGTCTCCAAGAATTGCCTTTCTTTGGCACTGAAAACATCCTTGAATAAAAACCTTTCCACAACTGGGAAGGAGGAACTGGTTTTGTCACACCCTGGGACAGCATGTGATGAAAGATAAGTGGAAATAATAGTCTGGTCTAGTGAATGATGGCTTATTTCCACAAAGGAGGAATTTCAATTTGTAGCCTTCATGAATGGTTTTCAGAACCCACTTGTCTGAAATTATCTGTTGCTAAAGAGAAAATTGGAGATTCAGACTTTTTGGAAGTGAAATGAGGCTGTCAGGGCATGTGTGTGTGTGTGTGTGTGTGTGGGGGGGGGGGGGCAAGGTGCAGTTGAGAGTCAGTTATCCAAACTAATTGGGACCTAGGATAGTTCGTATAATCAAATTGTTCGGATAATCAAACATATAATTGAACCAGATAAAACACTTCTAAAATCTTGTTTTTTTCTGCATGCAAGAATACACTTTACAACCATTTAGCAATTCCAATGGACAATAAAGAATATTTTTCACACAAGAGCTGACTACAAGCTAAAAAACATGCTCAAGCAAATACGTATAATGTTTACATATTCAGACTTTATGATCTGTCCTACCTGAAAACTATGGAAGGCTGGTTCTGATAACTGATGTTTCTGATAATCGATGTTTGGATAATTGACTCTCTACTGTACCTTAAATTGACATTCTGACTTGATGGATTGTCCTTGGTTTTGGAAGATTACAGAATTCTTTTTGGAATAAGAATCCCCTGCCATTTCTTCTTAAAATCTGTTTACCAGCATTTTGTTGAGACTGAGATTCCCCTAGACAATTTGTAAAAGTAGGGCTGAAAAATCTTGGAGATTTCCTGTATCATCTTACCTCTTTCATCACACTTTGTGATAACTTCTTTAGCAGAGGGACATAAAACTAAATCTCTGCCCAAAGGAGAATTTAAATTCTCATCTTAACATCATCTGGGAGGCTAACCTCATCAGAACAGTTCCAGTAGCCATAGCACAGAAAATATTAAATCAGTTACACACACACACACACACACACACACACACACACACACACACACACACACACACACACACACACACACACACACACACACACACACACACTGTAAACAATGAGTAGTGACTTGTACAATAGAAGTAACTAAATTATTTAAGTACATTTTTCCTCACAAGCAAAAACTACAGACAAAACATTTCTCATGCTATCACAATTAGTCTTAAGAAACTTTGGGTCTATATTAGTAACTCGAATGCTTACCTTATCGAATCCCTAAACGTCAACCCATCCTTATCGAAACACAAAAACATCGAACGTCCAGAAGAGCGAAACAGAAACGTTGAATCGTCATGGTTGACCTTCTGCGGTATAGCTCCGTAAGGTAAGTGTGCGATAGTTATGGACCTTAGGGTTAGGGTGCGGGTTAAGTTAAATGCATACTTAGTGGTATATGTAAGATTTAGTGTAGTGTTAGAAGTAGGGTTTAGTTTAGGGTTAGAAGTAGGGTTTTGGTGTATGTGGTTTATTTAGTTTGTGTAGGTAGTATGTAGCGGGTGGTGGGGTGGGACAAGTATGATAGTTCGATGTTTTGAATTTCGCAGTTTAGGACGTTTGGTGTTTATGTGGTTCGATGAGGACGGGTCGATGTTTAGGGGATACAATAAGGTAAGCGTTCGTGTTTATAATATAGACCCGAAATTTTAATATATGAGCCTGACAATTCAAAATTCTGAAAATCAGAATTCCAGAAGCATACACTTTTCCCCATACTTATCAGTAATCTTCCCATCCTTGTCAGAAAGACTAAGATTGGAATTAATCAAATGTTTAACAACAGTAGGCTTAACTAAAAATATAGCCTCTGGACCAGGTTTAGGATGAGTATATAAAAATTTAAAAGACTGTGGAATACATTCTATCTGCCTTTTTAATGGCAGAAGGCTGACTATCAGGAAAATTATATGTAGTCACACACACATCCTGCAAAGCTGACAGAACTGTAGGAATGTGTGAAGGTTCTGGAAATTCTTTCGGTAACAGCTCATAGTATTTTCTGAGGGACTGAGAAACATCACCGTCCTCCTGAAAAACTGGCACATTCTGGAAATTGGCTCAAAGAAAAAGAAACTCCTACAGGAAGAATCAGGACTGGAGTTCTCCTCTGAGTCCGAATCTGAAAACTGAAGAGAAAACCTTGTGTTTGTCCTTTATCTTCCCATCCAGATGCATAATCTTGAATCTTTTCAGGAAAAGAGGCTTCTTTCTTTCTTTTAAAAGAAACCACCTTATATGAATGATTAATAGCCTGAGTTATATCCTGAATCAGACCTAGAAAGCTACTCCTGTCAAAGAAAATTAGAGGTGGAGTTGATACATGTTTCATTTTGTTTCTTTTTAACAGAAAAAATGGGGCCACCAGTGTTATTAGTGGCAGCAGCAGTGTCTCCAGGGATGAGTACAACATTTTGACCAAACAGGGCAGTCATCTTTGTTCTTTATCCCAGGATCGACAGCAGTGGCCCTACCTTGCCCACTGCAGAGGGAGAGGTTAACTCCCTGTCCATAGTGGCTGTATGTGCTACACCAGATAGATCTAAGGTAAAGGATGAGTGGCCTGAGGAACCAGTTTTGGCCACAGAAGAGTCATCTGCCAGTTTATGAGGCAAATTGCTAGCCTGATGTGGTGGCAAAGTCTGTTTGCCTAACTTTCTTTTTGTGGCTGGAAGAAAGTCAGACCATAACTCTTTCCCATGGAAAACCAGAAGAAGCCAGTAAAAATTAAAATTCTTTAAAAGTTACTTTTTATACTCAAAAAGATAGTGAAAAAGGAATTTAAAACACTTTGCCCTGTCTCCAAAGTAAGATAAACACAATTTCTCCACAGAAAATAAAATTCAAGTACTTTAAACAGCTTTAAAAGCTGATGGGGAAAAAGTGTGCTCCTGTTTAGAAGTACAGCTAAGTCTCATGACAGACCATTAAAACACAAACCGCTACCTTACAAATAACATTTCTAGGCAAGAAAGTACAATAAAACAATGCAGTGGAAGGTTTTTCCCCAAAGGGAATTTATTTGCCCAACATAGCAATAGTACAAGTTGATCATTGATCCTTGAAAGCCTGCAGAAGAGCGTTCTCTTCAATGGTGAGAAAGTTCTAAAGAGCTTGGCACCCAAACTAGCCTTTTTAGTCTGCTCAGCTTGAGATGACTAACAGTTTGGGAGCATGGAGGGTGACTTGAAACTTTGAAAGATTTTGGCTATTATATCCTGAAAGAATATATTCCGTATTGCTAAGGCTACTAGAGCAGTGACCAATATGATGAACATTGACAGTTACCTGGCATCAAATCTGTTTTAGGCACAGGAGATAACTAGAGACTGCCACCTTCACTTCATATTTAGTTACAGATCCCTTTTTGATCACAGCCTTCAAAATTTCATACAGATATTTTTTTGCTGTTACCACTCCCTGGCCTGAATTGGATAAGGGTTCTCACATTTTTAACAAACAAATCAGAGAATGTTTTAAAAATAGAGTCCAGAAACTGTAAACACAAGTGTTCCACTTAGAAAGCTGATAAAAAAAGAAATCTTTACTCTGAGCTTTGGCCTGCTAAGACCTACATGAAATCAAATCAACTGGACATATAAGTGAATTTAAGTAAATCTTTATCTGCACTTTGTTCAAATAATACAGCATTTAAATTGATTTATTTGTGTTGCATTGAATACTATCTAGCTGGAAGTTGTGGCTGTTTTTTCGGTTAGTGTTTGTTAGAATTCTTGAATAGCCAGTGATAAGTGTGGGCAGTTTACTTCATTGCTATTTGGTTCCTGCCTTATATAAGTGATACATTATGAATTATTTTCTGCTTAAACTCTGAGCTTTGGCCTGCTAAGACCTACATGAAATCAAATCAACTGGACATATAAGTGAATTTAAGTAAATCTTTATCTGCACTTTGTTCAAATAATACAACATTTAAATTGATGTATTTGTGTTGCATTGAATACTATCTAGCTGGAAGTTGTGGCTCTGTTTTTTCAGTTAGTGCTTGTTAGAATTCTTGAATAGCCAGTGATAAGTGGGGTAGTTTACTTCATTGTTATTCGGTTCCTGCCTTATATAAGTGGCACATTTTGAATTATTTTCGGATTAAACTCTGAGCTTTGGTCTGTTAAGACCTACATGAAATCAAATCAACTGGATGTATAAGTGAATTTAAGTAAATCTTTATCTGCACTTTGTTCAAATAATACAGCATTTAAATTGATTTATTTGTGTTGCATTGAATACTATCTAGCTGGAAGTTGTGGCTCTGTTTTTTCAGTTAATTCCTCACCCACCCTCCCTGCTTTTGTTTTGGTGTTAATCTTGGTGGCTTTGAAACTGCTATCATTCTAAGCCTTTTGGTTTAAGCACTTGGGCTTCAAACCAGTTGTTTTACATTAAGAAGGTTTGTGGTCTGCACTGTTGTGGCAGGACAGGTAGCTTACATCCTTCTAAGTTGGGAACTGCTGATTGAAGGCTCAGTGTCTGTTATTCTAAAAGTGTATTAGTTCTGATTTAAGCAGTTGGGCTTCAGGCCAGTTATTTTACATTAAGAAGGTTCCTGGTCTGCACTCTAGTGGGAGGAGAGGCTGGACTTTGCCCTTCTGAGCTGGGAATTTCTGGTTAAAGGCTTATAGTGCCTGCGTAGTTGAACTGTTTCTTACTGAAATTGGTGTGCCTTGTTTGCTGTAGCATAGACTAGATCCAGGCCTGCTGAATCTGGCTTTGTTTGCATAACTTGAGCACTAATCCAGGCCTTCTTAAAAGTATTCAATTGTATTTATTACTGCTTGATAGTAACCTGATTAAAGTGTAGCTATAATTTTAAGCCTTTTGGTTTAAGCACTTGGGCTTCAGGCCAGTTGTTTTACATTAAGGTGGTTTGTGGTCTGCACTGTTGTGGCAGGACAGGCAGCTTACATCCTTCTAAGTTGGGAACTGCTGATTGAGGGCCCAGTGTCTGTTATTCTAAAAGTGTATTAGTTCTGCTTTAAGCACTTGGGCTTCAGGCCAGTTGTTTTACATTAAGAAGGTTCGTGGTCTGCACTCTTGAGGGAGGAGAGTCTGGACTCTGCCCTTCTGAGCTGGGAATTTCTGGTTAAAGGCTTATAGTGCCTGCATATTTTAACTGTTTTTACTGAAAATGGTGCACCTTGTTTGCTGCAGCATAGACTATATCCAGGGCTGCTGAATCTAGCTTTGTTTGTATAACGTGAGCACTAATCCAGGCCTTCTTTTTTTTTTTTTTTTTTATAAATCTTTTTATTAGGTTTAAATGTTCCAGTAATAACATACAAACACATCAAATACAAATTTAACAAAGAAACATGCTACACACTAATTACAACTATATACAGATCTCATCTATATCCTAAAGGAGTAAAACTCATACATCGTCAGTAATATCATATCAAAATATGATCCAGTATGATTTTCCAAAACTCCTTCTGTAGCGGCTGCTGCTTCATGGAATACCACAGATACTTGCGTGCATATAATTGCTTTCTGGCTACTTGCCTAAAACCTTCCCATGACAGTGCCATCCTATCTTTCCAATTTAACATGATGTAGTATTTTAATAACATAAATAAGGCAATTAGAACATGTATTTGATTTTTTCTAATTCCTGGAGGAGGAATATGTAGGAGAGTAAATTTCCATGATAAAGTTGTTTTCTCGTATCCCATCTTTTCTAACTTAACCCTTAAAGCACACCAGAGCTTGTATGAGCATTTACAGCTCCAAAATATGTGAATGATATCTGCCACCTGGGAAGGGCAAAATTGGCAATTCGTTGGCGTGTTGTGGTACAACTTACTTATCACTTGAGATATATAATAAGCGTTATTTAATATCATAAGTTGTGTATATCTTAGTTTTTGAAGGGGTATAAATTTGGAGAATTTCTGAATAGCTTGGGTAATTTTGTTGGTTGTAATCGCTGAGTCCTGTTTCATCCAGTAGCTAGAATGTATACATTCTTTGTTGTATTTAATAGAAATAATAACTTTATATACATTCAAGATAATTTTTTTTTACGATGAAACAAGTCCCATAAGGTTCTACATGTAGATATATCTGTGTCTGAGATATTAAGATCATCCCAGAACTTACAACATACCTCTTTAATTGTCTTAATATGACTGTATATTTGGGCTGGAGATTTAATTTGTTCCTCATGGTAGCTACTGAGACATGTTTAAATGGAAGAAAATCTACTATAGATTTATCCCTCAGCAGTGGATAAAGATCTAGGTTAATCATCCTATCATTTAACTTGATGTTAGGATTAAGGTGAATGGGCTGAAGTATCATATAAGCAGAATATAAATTAAAGGAATCAAATAGATTCTGAATGATTATGATTTCATCCTTTAGATCCCTATGTAATCTATAATTCTTCCTGCTGTCCTTATCCAGAAAGGGGAGTGCCTTTGGGTTAAACTGTAGTGATCTAATATAGTTGTAATATAATTTCACCCATATCGGGTACCACTTAGTGGGGTCATTCTTATATTCTGCGATGGTGATTATTCTGCTACACTTGTTAATTTCATAGTATTGTTTGAGGTCGGGAAGGCCCATACCACCTTTTTCCTTAGGGTATATAAGTTTCTGGTAACTTATTCTAGTGGGTTTGGGGTACCATAAGAATTTCGAGAGCTCTATTTGGGTGTTCTTAAAGAATTTATTTGTATCAGAGTGTTAGATGCGTTGAATAGAAATAACAATCTCGGGAGTACATTCATTTTTATGATGGCAACCTTGGATAAGAAAGGAAGCTTAAGTTGTACCCATCTGTCCAGGTCTTTTTGAATAGTTAACCATAAGTTACTTAAATTTTCCTGGTAGTATTTATGTGGGTCATGATAAAATGAGATTCCCAGATAATGGAGTTGGTCTTTAATCTTGATTTTCTGTGGGGTAAATACACTGGGGTACTGCGAAAAGGTATTTAAGGGGAAGATTATCGACTTTTCCATATTCATTTTATAGTTAGAGAACTTGGAGAATGTATCTATTGATTTTATAATTTTACAGAAATCTGAACTGGGAAGGGAGTAATATATGTTTAAATCATCTGCATAGGCAGAAAATGAAATTTTTGTATTAAATAAAACCAGGATATTGTAAAATGTTTTCTGTTTTATTAGTAGAAATAATGATTCAATAAACATATTAAATAAGAGAGGTGATAAGGGACAACCTTGTCTTACCCCATTATTTATTTCTATTCTCGTTGAGCTATATTTATTTATTTGTAATATGGTATAAGCCCTCATATGAAGGGTATTAATATACTGGATGAATTGTGTAGGAATGTTAAATTTTGGAAGGATAGCTGTTAAGAACTCCTTGTTAATTCAATCAAATGCTTTAGATGCATCGATAGCTAATGTATATATGGGTATTTGTTTCACCAAAGATAATGATATCATTGCATCAAGAGTAAGTGTTTGGTCCACTGTTTGCTTATGATTAATAAACCCAGATTGTTCTGGAGATATAATATTTGTGATAACAGATCTAAATCTAGTAGCTAAGATAGTCGCCATAATTTTCATATCTAAATTAATAATAGAAATGGGCCTATAATTATGAGGGTTTGTCATGTCAGAATTAGGTTTAGGAAGTAAAATAGTTCTAGAGGCATTTAAATGGAAATCACTAATACCAAATTGTGTAATATATGTAAAAAGATGATACAGTATAGTAGAAATTTTTGGAATGAAACATTTATAAAATTCAGCTGAAAAGCCATCTGGGCCCGGTGCTTTGTTACTCTTTAAACTATTAATTGCTGTAATAATTTCCGTTTGTGTAAAATCAGCCGAAAGAGAGTCTTGATGTTGTTCATTAATTTTGGGGAATGTTAATTGCTTAAGAAATAAATGCAATTCCTGGACATCATAAGACGGAGGAAGGGGATTATAAACATTTGTATAGATCTTCTCAAATACTTTGATTATATCCTGTGTATTACTATATTTTTTATCTTGGAAAGTAATCTCTGAAATAGTGGGGATAGGTTTATGGTGGTTAAGTAACCTTGCTAAAAATTTACAAGGGAGTTGAGCCCATCGTGAGTAGTTGGCTAGGTTTTTAATTTCCTGAAACGATATGTTCTCTGCTTGAAGTGATAACAGATTTCCTTGAAGTTGGGATATATTATTTCCCACATTCAATGAGTAATTCTGTTGTAATTCTAGTTCAAGTTTAGCTATTTCTTTCCTGATGCTATTTTCTTTATTGAGAGTAATTTTCCTATGGAACGAAGATTTATTAATTAACACCCCTCTGATCATTGCTTTTGTGGTAGCCCATATTATATCAATCGGCCAGTCATCCTCAGATATGGATTGAATACAATTATCAAGAAGTGTGTCAATTTCTTGCATTAATATCATCTTTTTTAAGTAAATTAGAGTTTAAGTGCCACCATAATATTCTATTTTTCGGGGTGTAATTAGATGCCCAATCTATAACCAATGTGATTCTGGAATGGTTTGAGAAAAACCTAGGTTCTGTATATAATGAGAGGACATAATTCAAAAAGATATCAGAAATTAAGAAGAAATCCAGCCTGGACCAACACTTGTAGCATTGAGAGAAAAAAGTAAACCAGTTATTGGGCATATGTGGAGAATGGCGGGTATGTGGGTCAAATAAGTTGAAGTCGCTTTTAATTTCAAAGATTTCTGTTGAAGCTTGAATATTATACTTAGATTTAGTATTGGTTCTGTCTGCCTCTGGGTCTTGAATGGAGTTCCAATCTCCCCCTAAGATGTAGTAGTGATTAGGGAAGGACCTTAGCAAATTATAGATATTCATCAGAAAGTTCTGTTGCAAAGTGCACGGAGCATAAATATTAACAACTAAAATTGGTTTATCTAAAAGATTAATTTTAGTTATGAAGTAGCACCATCTACCTTCTGGATCTGAATCCTGTCTTATGATATCATACTGGAAGGAGTTTTTAATGATGATAGCCACTAATCCAGGCCTTCTTTTTGGAGAAGGTTCCCCTGCACCCCAGTGGCAGGAGTGTGCAGTTAGAACTTGTCTGATTGAAGACTAGAAGAACAGGGCTCAGTTTTGAGATTTTTTTACTGGTTAATTGTATAATTTGTTTAAAAGCCTTTTCTGGTTGCTTGTAGTCATCTAAAGCTGTTTTAAATGTATTTTTTACTGTTCATAGCCATTTAAAGCTGTTTTAAGTGTATTCTTACTGTGTTTGCCTTGTCTTTTCAAAACAATTTTTTTCCTTGTTTCCCACCTTTCTACGCTACTATAGTCCAGTGTTCAGGCTAGTGCTGAATTCAGGGCTGTTACAATTTTCTGAGCTGGCCATACCTTACTTGGATAGAGGGAGGTTTCTCAATTCACCTGTGAGAGAGAGGGAGCTTTGAGCAGCCATCTGTCCCTGGAAGAGTGGTTCCAGCCCAGAAGTTAGTAGTTTGTGGGCCATTTTGGGCTAATTTCTATCTCTTTCATTTCCGTGCTGTAAAAGTCACATTTGCATGGTTTTGCACATCTGGGCAGTGCCGGTTAGCTAAGGCTAAATTTATCCCAGCTCCATCAAGTTTCCTCTTCAGTTTTTCCCTTGAAAGTAGTCTAACTCTCAACCTAAGCACTTAAAAAGCATCCTACAGTCCAGCACTTGCTCAGACCTAATAGCAAGCACTAATATACCCCAACACTTGATTACCCAGCAGGGCAAGGCTCATTATTCACCCCTCACCAACCAAGTGACTAAGCAGCTCACCCTACTATTCAGACATGACCAAAGGGCAATTTCAGGTATACTCTCCAGTCCAGCTGATGAACCTGGGTATCCTGAGGCAATGTTACAACTGCCTCATGTACACAGACAACTCTCTCCTCATACCACAAAACATTAACATATGTGAGAGATGCAATTATATAGCTAAATTGGAGGCTAAGCTCTCTCCACCCAAGACTGGAACAAGCAGTCATGAGGCGAAGGTTAACACTTGCACCACACCTCCAGCCTCACATAGACCTACTAAACTAGCACTGGCTAAAAATAAACATAAATACATCAAATCATACTCATAGGCTCTAAATAAAAACCTGCAAAAGCATCACAGACCTCCAAAGCAGACACCCAAATAACCTGCACCTCCCATCACAAACCAGATATCACATAAGACACAAAATTAGTGTGCTGAACAATCACAGCCCTTAAGGCGAAATATCATAACTAACACACTAGTAATAGATGACTCTATAGTCAGGCACACTGATGTCCCACTCACTAGGCTGGACAAGGAGAAGGTTACTGTTAGCTGCTTGTCGGGAGCCAGAATCCGTCACATAACACAAGCACTCAGGTCACTCCAGAGCAAGTACAAATATGACTCTGTCATTGTTCATGTTGGTGTGAATGACCTGAGACGTACCTCCCTGGACTACATGAAAAAAGACATGGAAGAGCTCTCTCATCATGTAGCCCAGGTGGGTATGACCCTGACCCTGAGTAGCATCCTGCCCTCACCATGAATGATACCGCAGTATAAAGAAAAAATGATCAATTTCAACAATTGGCTAAGCTTCTGGTGTCATTCAAAGGGGATTTAGTGTCTGTCATCCTGGGACGATATGCTCGACAGGCCTCATTACTTCGCAAGAGATGGCATGCACCTGTCACCCTTAGGCATTCGAATGCTGGCCAAGGCTCTTGCTGCCCCCATAGTGCCTTTTTAGGCAAGGCTCAAAAGTCAAATCCACCTCCGTAAACAGCACAAATTAAAAAATGAGGATTATGCTACTCAATGCCAGGAGTTTAAATCTCAAAATGCATGTGCTCGAAGCACTCCTCAGTATGGAGAACGTCAACATCTGTGCAGTAACTGAAACCTGGATCAAGGCTCCACAAAGCACCCCAGCACTACTGAGCTACAACTCATACCACACATTTCGGCCACAGAACATGGACCGAAACACAAAAGGAGTGGGTGTATCCATATTCATCAAGGATACCTACACCTCCAGGATAGTGGCACAGCATGATACCTCCAAGATCATCCATGTGCATCTAACATCAGGCAAATCTGCAATGCAAATTGTGGCCTGCTAGAGACCACCCTCCATGACCCAGGACCACCACTCCGCCTTTCTGGAGACATTGGAAAACATGAAGGTCCTACCGAACACGCTGATATTGGGCGATTTCAATTACCCTATCGTTAACTGGAAAAACTACTCAAGTACAAACTCCCCAGTCCAGCGCTTCCTGTAATTTATCAACTCAAATGACCTGGATCAGCTGGTAAACTCCCCTACCAGAGGTTAAAACATATTGGACCTGGTCATCACCAACATGGGCAGCAAGTGTTCCACACCATAGGTCAACCAATCACTGGTTAGATCAGACCATAAACTAATCACTCTGGATGTCCACACCCCACCACCATGCCCAACTAAGGAAACCACAGTAAAAAACTTTTCTAAAGCAAACTTCACCTTACTTAAGACAGAGGTGGTAAGTTTCACAGCCCCCACGCTAAAGGATAACACTGCCCAAGATGCAGAAACCTTTACAAATGCACTCTATGAGCACCTACAAGGATGCATGGATTGTGCCATCCTTAGCAAAACCAAGATTCATTCCCCTAAGAGAAGGAAACCAGTCTGGTGGACCCTTGCCATAAACAGGCTATACAATAGAAGGAGGAAACTAGTTCAGAAAAAAAGCAAATCCCAAGAAGGAAAGACATCCCTGATCAGTATCAGTAAGAAACTAAGGTCCCTCATAAAATCCTCCAAGGTTAACTTTGAAAAAAAAAAGCCAAGGATTTGAAAGATAACCACAAAGCCTTCTTTAGCTATGTCAAGAATCTAAGTGGCAACTTGCAGATATGCTCTGAGCTAGTGCAAAATAGCACAAAATATACTGAGCCCACTGATATTGCCAACATCCTGGCAGATAGATTCAGTGCAAACTTCACCCCCCTCTCACCCCCAAAAGGGCCCACAACAATACCAGAAATGTGTAGTGTCCCGGAAATCACAGACGCACAGGTGAAAACAGCCCTTTCAAAAGCCAAAAGCACAGCGTCAGTGGGGCCAGATGGTGTCCCAGGCTGCATCTTGCATGAACTAATCCCCCACCTAAACACACTGTTCAACCTCAGCCTCTCCACAGGCTATGTGCCCATAGAATGGTGCACAGCAACAGTTATTCTGCTCCACAAAGGAGGGGCCACAACTGACCCTGGTAACTATCACCCCAAAAGCCTGACTAGCCTGGTCTGCAAGGCTATGGAGCGCATCATCATGGAACTCATTAATAAAGGCATTGGGAACCTTCAAACACTTGACCCGACCCACTTTGGCTTTGTTAAGGACAGATCATGCCTACTAAACCTGGTTGACTTCTTTGAGACATTCACCAAGGCCATAGATGAGGGGAAGGTAGTTCACACAGCCTACCTTGACCTCGCCAAGGCTTTTGACACCATTCCCCACTCGGGAATTATAAAAAAACTCACCAGCCTGAACATAAACCCCTACATCATGAGATGGGTTGCCAACTGGCTTACAGACAAAACTCACACAATAAGAATAGTGGGCTCCAGGTCCGACTCTAAACCAGTCACAAGTGGTGTCCCACAAGGATCGGTCCTGAGACCCCTACTGTTCAGCACATACTTCTCAGAAGTACAGGCAAACACAGGATGCATAGTCATCCCGATTGGGAAAATCAAAACACCCATGAATTACCACATAGGTGGCAGCCCCCTTAATACACAAGAGGTAATAAGAGATCTGGGGACCTAGGTAGATAGTAATCTCTCCTTTGACAATCATATTGCCAAAGTAGTTAGGGAATCCTTCTATGTAGACCATCTAATTACTAAAGGGTTTGCATCTAGAAATAAAGAGGTTATAGTACCCCTCTACTCATCACTCATCAGACCCATCATAGAGTACAATGCCCCGTTTGGGATGTACCTTACAAGATACTTCCAACAGCTGGAAAGACCACAAAAGCACCTCACCAAGAGGATTACTGGTCTCAAACATATGTCCTATGCAGCCTGACTGGAAAAACTCCAGCTGTACTCAGTGGCATATCACTTACTCAGAGGTGACCTCTGCCTGACTTACAAAGCCATGTCCAACTCAGAATTGATGGACATGCTCCACCTAAAGAAATCCAAGTCACTGTGAGCCACTCACTCTAGTGAGCTAAACCTCACCACAACAATAAATAAAACATGCTGGAGGGATAGATTCCTGTCACAGGGACTCCCCATGCTTTGGAACAAAATTCCTGACTACATTAGGCAGAGCCCCATACTAACACTCTTCAAGAGAAACCTTGATGAGTTGATGGGTAACAGAAAATATACCCCTGGGATCACTTCATTTGCTCTTCTTGACAAAGGCTCAATTAATTAATCACTGGGGCAGTGAAAGCTGGCACACTCTGGCTAGGCTTATAAATGCCCTAGAGCAGATAGCCTAGTACCTACCTATGAACCTATGAACCCATGAAAAGAAAAAAGATGCCCATAACTCTGCCAAAATATTTCACATTTTCAAGACACCATCTATTGATCACCATAAGACCACTCAAATCCAAAATGTAATTAGCAAAATGATATTCATAAATGAAATTGCATAATAGTATAAAGAGTCAGAAAAGTCACTAAAATAACTACTCTGAAATTCCCTACAGTTAAAGACTTGCAACCTTGCACAACAATCAATGGGCAACATATTTTTTTACATTATTTTCAACAAATGCCTTTAACAATGGTAAAAATGTACATTTTGTTGTTAAATATTCAACATGCCATCTATTGACCACCAACTAAACTATTATACTGAATTCATACAATTCATATATAAAAACACGATTTACGAAAACAACCATGAAACAACATTCACAAATGGAACTGCACAATAGTACCAAGCAATTTGACAGAAAGTCCCTAAAATGACTGCCCTGAAATTCTCATAGTAAAATCCCACATACTTAAAAAATATAACCCTCCACAGCAATCAAATACTTACAGTGGAAGCTGATAAAACATAATAAGTACCATTTTATAAATTATTTTCATCCAAAGCCCAAAATACTAACAAAGCAACCCACTACTACCTTAATCATGACATTGTATTTATGCTACTCTAACCACAAATATTATTTATAAAAATGACTATGGCATGACATTCACAACAGTAGTTACAAACAGCATATAACAATTTTACAGGGCCCTAAAATGACTGCCCTGAACATTGCATACTAAAATGTCATGCAGATAAAATCGTATAACCCTACACAACAATAAATTTGTTTAAAACAGCCACAAGAATGATTTTACATTAAAATACACAGCAAACTATTTATTTTTTCATGCAAAAAATAAATGTAAGATACAATCTGCAAAAAAATTCAGATATCTAATTTATAAGTGTAATAAAGCATTTGAGGATATGCCTGATACAAATATTACCATATATCAACAAATTATACTGCACTCATCTTTTATTCCATGCATTACAGAACTACTATGATTATGGTAATATCCATACCTTGCACATCCCTCAACTCTTATTCCATATGTATTTATATATATATATATATATATATATATATATATATATATATATATATATATATATATATATATATATATATATATATAGATAGATATAGATAGATAGATATATATATATGCAAGTATACGTGGTTGCAGTCAAATGGTAGAATATTCATTTGATCGACAAGTTTGTGCAGGTGTAAAAATAGGGACTGTTCAAATGAGTGAATGCTTATTTGTGTATGTCACATATGGGTGAATTCAAGTTTTATATTGTGTAGGCAATTTGGAGTGTGTATGAAAATGAAGGTGTGATGCCCGTGCACTGGCCCAGTAATCAAGGAGCTTCAATTATCACCACTAGCACCAGTGAGGGGCATCAACATTGGGAAGATAACAAGTACACACAGAATAAAATGCAATTTCCCTTAAGAGCACACAAAGATTACAGCCTGGGGTTGGTTTCTCCCTTTCTCTCCAGATCCCCAATAAGACTCCCCACTGGCACAGCTATAGGCTTCAGATCTCAGCCTAGTGGTCAAGACAAAACTTCCAGCACCATCTCTGTTCAACCAGGGTTTTTTGTACTGCCTAAGTAGCTGACACACACACTTTGAGATTTGATTTATATACAAACACACAGACACTCCTGGGGAAGGCTGGCATAGGTTCTCCGGCTATACCCCTTTCTGTCCAGACTATAAGGTAGTACCAACTGGCACAAACCACTACTATCAGCTACAATAAAGGCCCTTGCCAAGCGGTGTCCAATTTGACTGTGCAATATTGCTGCTATCAAAATAGTAAGTGTGACCAGAACTTTTAACGCTACTGGAGTGGTTTATACAGTATCACCAAATACATGCAAGTACTCTAGAGCTTAAATTATCTCTACACAAAATAGCCACATTTGAAAGGTTTAAAAATATTTAATAATACATAATGAAAACACAAGACAATGCTTATTACTTCAACACAATGACATTACAGAGTTCTGAAATCACAGGAAATATTTTAAAACAATATTGTAGGATAGTCTGACATAAATATAGAAAACAGCTAGACTAATCTGGTTATATTCCTATCTATCTCTAAGAGAAATCACTGTTCTAAATACTATTTACATACAGAGCAAGCAAGTGTTGGTGAGTGGATGTTCTTACTAGATCCAAGACAAGATACAAAATGCTGTCTTTCTTTCTGATATAGCCCTTAAGTTGATAATACACAGTACTGCTGAGTCATTTCACATTACATCATTCTTGTCACCCCCCTGCTGAGGTTTCCTAGGCTCACAGAATGTAAAATTTAACATTTCTACAGCTGCCAGGACATCACAGCAATAAAAGACACTTTACATGTGAAACCTAGTAATTTTCTTTATCTTAAAACAACAGAAAGAAACTCTTAACCCAGACATCCTATCTCCAAGATTGAGATGAAACACAGTTATATAATTCTTTGCTCATCGGCTGTCTTCCAGCAGGGTGCGCTCTGGTTACATTTTTGAAGTTCAGCCTGCGGATTATATTAATATTTGCAATGATACAGAATTATTTACAAAATTCTATCTGGCTGGGCTGGCAGCCCCTCAGTTTTTTACACAAGGTTTGACTGAAAAGGTGGTGGTCAGAAAAATGTACAAGATTGTGTTATAGCAGTTAGTGTTCATGTGTGAGTGTACGTGGGTAGAGTTAAGTTAGTTATGGGAATAGATTTAGTGTTGTGCCTGTTTGATGTTTTGGATGTTATGTGTTCATGTGTCTTGTGCAGTGGTACAGTTAGGGAAAGGATTTGTAACACAATGTGTAAAATTGGGGTTATAGGGAAGGGTAGGTTAAGGTCAACACACATGAGTAATGTGGTGCAGGGAGGCAAAGCAATAGGGAAAAACATTTTGCATTCACTGATAGAATATGGACTGCCCCCCTCTGCATATGCTTCTAAATCTTAGTGACCTGCAAGTGTTAGCTAATAAAACTTGCCACTTCATTCTTTTTCCACCCAAAGAGAAAGTACAGTTGTGTAACTAAACTTCAAATAATAACAGATGTTCTAATGGAACATGTTGCATTACCCTAAGGTTCACTTCTCACACCTGCCAGATGTTCAAAGCTTTAGGTGCCTTCAGTGCAATGTGCATGTCTAAAGGGTGCAGGGTATGTCAAATTAAAGGGAGGCTTCAAAGCATGTTTTGCCTGGAAGGAGGACAGAGCCCTGAGTATAGTTATTTATTTATTTATTTATTCATTTAATGATATTTGATTACTGGGAAAGTCCAACTGAGGAGAAGCCAATTTTCAGTGCAGGTCTGGAGAGAAAAGCTCCAAGTTATTATAAAGCAATTTAAGAACAATAATTTTACAACCTTCAAAAAGTCTATTTGCTAGGAAACAAAGAGAATAATAACAAAAACTACATACTGAACTGTGAAAATAACCATACCCTGGCAACACAGCAAAGAAACATGAGGACAAAGGGGTGGGTGGAATGAGGAATGGCTACTGCAATGGTGATCCATCAAACCGTCTACTGTTATAGTGAGTTTGCTACATAACTGCACTATGTTCATAAATGTATCACCATTGAAACAGTTTATACTATATGGGTAGATTCCAATGGCTTAGACAGGAGTAGGAAAAAAGGGAGAAGGCCAGGACTTAAGAACTCTATGATCATCTGGAGTAGGGTGCTAGCAAAGTCTGTCCTGGATTTGAAAAAGGAACCAGTTTGTAATACTTTGCAATGGTATGCACAAAGGGTAAGGCTATTTCCTCGAGAATACTTCTAGAAATATTCTAAAGGCAGCAGCCTTGTCCTTTATAATTGTATGTACAGAAAACAAGGTTGTTGCATCTAGAATATTTCTAGAATCTACCCCTTTCCAGAATGCTACAAAAAGCTAATGCACTTGATAAATGAACTAAAACCCTGCTTGCATGTGGCTTTTTGTAGTAAGCATAACAAACGGTTATAGTATGTCAACCAAGAGAAATTGTCAACTTTGTTACTGGTTGTCTTTTCTCCTAACTTCTTTGAAGACAAACAGCTGGCCAGCTTTCTAAAAACATTAGGTTTTGCCTAGGTAGTATCTGAGCTGTCTGTATACATCCAGAGAGTGAAGAATCCTTTCTCTGTCATTCTTTGATTCAGGAAAAAAGATGAAAATGAATAGTTTAGCTTAAAACAAAAACTGAAAAATGAACCAGCCAAAGCACAACCCGAACACAGAGTCTAAATGAAGTGCTTTCATTATTTAATATATTCACAAAGACCTTCTTCAGAGAATGTTACAAGGACTTCACTGAAATATTTAAAAAACAAATTATTAAACCACATGATGTCAACTACCAATGATGGAACAAAAAACAATTGTCACATAAACAATGATACAACAGCTGTAAAACAGCAATCAAACAATGAATAAAATCACCATGGAAACAAATTGATGCTATATAAAACCATTTAAAGTCACTGTTCAAAATAATTCAAAGCTGTTTCATCTGAAAAAAAACATTTAATATTATTGGATTACTCTAGTTCTGGAGTTCAGTCCACTCTTAGCCTAATCTGTCAGGCTGATTCCCAGCACTCCAGAAAAGATATAGCATTATCACTGAATGCCACCTCTTCCACTGAGTCAATCATAGAAAAAGAAAATTTCCGGAAATTTTTACAAAGGGTAGCATGTTTACCCAATGCATTGCTGACATTGTGTTTTCTTATAGCCAATAAAAGTTCATACACTCTCCTTTTTAGACACCTAACAGTTTTTCCAGTATAGAAAAAAATGCATAAATTAGAGCAAGCAGTGTAGACAACAAATTTAGACTCACAATTGAACCTACCCTTAATTGAAATCATCACATTGCAGTGTGGAAAACAGAGAAGATGTGTTACTCATGAATATGCACTGCTTGCAATTGCCACAACCAAAGGAACTTGGTATAACATGCTTCATAAAACCCAGCCTTTTGTGATGATGTTGTTCTAACAAACTTTTCAAATTGCAGCACCATATGAAAGAAAACACAGGTGCCTCACCAAGAACCTTGGTTAACTCACAATTACCAAGAACAATCTTTCAGTTTTCTGAAATGATATTTTTAATCTACCAAATTTCATTGGTAATCAGAAGTGGAAAGGCTAAGTTGAAAACAATTTGATTGGATGTGCTAGAACCAACACCCCTAATGTCAGCCAATCTGGAAGTAACAGCTTTGTTAGTCTTAGTTTCTCTGAGCAATGATACGTTATTCTCAATGGTGACTAACCAATCGTGGTTATAACCACGAACTATAAAAAATTCTTTCAATGTGCTTAATTCATGTAAAAAGGTAGAATCATTAGAAGTTAACCTGCTCAGTCTGATTAGTTGTCCTTTGACAATCCCTCTTTTCATATGATCGGGGTGTAAACTTTGTTTATGCAAGTATTTGTTGACAAAAGACACTTTCCCATAAATCTCATCAACAAAGTTGTTGTCATTATAATCATAACATAAACTGATGTCTAAATAGTTTAGTCACTTCCCAACCCCAATGATGGCAAACTTCAAAAAGTCTGTAGTTGTATTTGGGTAATCAACAAACTCCTTGAACTCTTCACTGTTTCCTTTCCACAGAAATAAAAGGTCATTGATGTATCTGCAGTAAAAGAGAATGTGCTGAGACAAACAATGTCTTGTCAAATATCTTTCCTCCCACATCGCCATCCAAGGTTAGCAAAAACCAGGGTGACTCTTGACCCCATGGAAACTCCTGAAATATGTTTATAATACTTTCCTAGGAAAGTGAAAAAATTATTGTCTAAGACAAGTTCTAACAGAGATGGTGTGGATTTTCACTGGGTCAAAAGTAGTGTAATTGTTAAGGTAGTGTCTGACAAACTTGATGCCTACTTCTTGCTAGATACATGTATATAAAGAAACAACGTCCAGAGAAGCAAACTTGATGTGGTTGTCACCATTAAAGTCACTGAGTAATTCTAACAAATGCCAAGAATCCTGTAGATAATGTTGTGAGCACTGAGCTACTGGGTTAAGAATATAGTCTAGTATCATAGAAATCGGTTCTATTTTGTAGAAACCAACAGCAACAATCGACCAGAAAGGTGGCTTGTGCCGGTTTTTATACATCTTTGGGGTTCCAAAGAATCTAGCCATTTTGGGAAATTCTACAATAAGAAAACTGTACATATCATGATCTAAGTTGTCTTGATAAAATAACTCAAATAATTTGTCAACAGTTAAAAAACTATGTGCTATGTAATCTGTGTTGATTTCCATATAACATGATGTATCAGATAAAAGTTCCAAAATGGCATTGTTGTAATCTCTTTCACTCATCAGTACAATCATTATCCCTTTATCCACTTGCATCACCCTTATGTTAGGATTGGAAGAGAGATATGAAAGGGCAGACCTCTCAGCCCTCGTCGAGTTACGATGAATAAGTCTTTGTTTTAACATATTTCAGAAGTCGTCTTTACAAAGGTTGTTGAAAACCTGTAAAGTGCCATTTAAAGCAGGATTGAATGTGCTTCTTTCACACATTCCCTCGTGTTTAATTTCCAAATTGGATATATTGTCCATTAGGAACTGTACATTTAACTTTCATAAAAATAACTTGAAATCTATTATTAAATTTGTCATAGTCACTGAATTTGAAGGAATAAACAAAAAACCTTAGGATAATAAGGCTAAATGTTGAGATGTCAAAGGAAAATCACTTAAATTAAGAATTTCTATTTCATAGATGGATTCTTTTTTTGATTCTCTCCTTTTCCCTTCCATTTGGTTGATTGGTTGTCCAATTGTTTGGGTGTTAAGGCTGCTCCTGTTGGATGAACCAAAAAAGGCCTTGGTGAAGACACAGAAAGTGTGGAGAAATTTGCATCCTTGTTATTATTGTTGCTAAAATTAGCTCCCATTATGTGATAGGTCAGTGCTGTAGCAGATGTGATATTCTGTAGTGATGGAACAATAGCTGACACATTGGTAGAAACCTGGTTATTTCTAGTCAAATAACTGAAAGTTTTTATAGGTTATGCAGAACCATTAGAATAGGTCTCAATGTCCCGTCTCAATCTGGCTTGTTTTTAGTCATGATGGTTGATCTTAACCTATCAGTCTTAGCTTTATGCCAGAATAAAGTGTGAAGAAAGATTGAAAACAGCTAAGACTTTTGAGTTAGACTTTAACTTTCTGATCCAGTTCAATCATACAATTTTTAATGACCAGATAATTGGCAACCAGAGCTTTCATAAGAAATATGCCTGTACTGTTATGTCAGTATAGCCCAGTACCCACTTGTTTATTTATGTTACACATCACTATGGTATCGTCTCTGTATAGTAACAGAGGTCCTAGGAACCAGAGGTTTTTCAAGGTCTTCAAAGCATTAATAACAGCCAACATCTCCATGACATTTACGTGCTTTTGTCTATCTACAGGATCCCAGTGACCTTCCCTTTTACCCCTTTTGATACTGTTCCCATCCCAAGCCTGAAGCATCTAAATAACTAACTGGAGGGAGGATGGAAGAGAGAATGGAAGACCTGGATTGCACTCAATCTGGTATAGCCACCATCCACTCTCCCAATTTATAAATCCAAAAGCAGGTATCTATAAAGTCAAAGGGTAAAAATGCTGGGTCCAGACTGATCTGAAGTAGCATTGTATTTTCCTTATGTGTTGTCTAAAAAGGAATGCATGAATATCTTTGATGACATGTATCCTAGAATCCTTCTTATGAGACAGTCCTTCAGATGGAACATTAAACCAAGGCCACATCTGCTTCAGTTAGCGGTAGCTCAGGTGGATGCACCTATCAAAGGGGTCCTATATTTTTATATAAAACAAACTCTTATTTATAGCATATATACATATTTACAAATAATTTCAAATGTACAAATACAAAGATACAGAACTCTATTTACACATATTCATAATTTTCTTTACAGTCTTACTAAATTTTCATCCCTATTAGACCCATGCTCCTTTGTTCATAACCGCCATCTGATTTTACTTAATATTGTTGCTAAAGCCAGTTTGCCATTAAACATAATTTAATTTATTCTTTCATTCCATGTGACATAAAATAACTTAATTATTATTTAAACATATTCTTTACTTCTATTCTTATAATATTCATATTTAACCATATGCATGTTTATTTCGGGTCTGTATTACCATATCGAATGGTAATAATGGCGAATGCTCATATGAGTGAATATTCATGAGAACAAACTTGCTATTGTAGGGGGTTGTGCCCCCCCACACCCCCTGCTAAATAAATATTCCAACTCCGAGGTCGCATTACAGTGAGGAAAGGGCAAATATTCCAATCCTCACTGTACTTTGACCCCAAAAATACAAGTTTGTTCTTGTGAATATTTGCTCGTATGAGCGTTTGGTATTATTAACTTTCAGTATGGTAATATGGACCCATTTATTTCATTCACTTATTTTATATCTTTGAAAAAATCTTTTTACACAGTTTCACCATAATTTTTTTTTTATTTACTTTTCTACAATTTAAAAACACATGTTCTATAGTTTCTTCTTCTTGACAGTGTAAATATAGGGAGGAATTCAATAAAGCCTACACGGATGGATTTTCCGTGTAGGCATACTGGCATGGAGCTAACACAGAAGTAAAGCACAATGTAATCCAGTAAACAGAGCAGAGGGGCATGTATGAGCTTAACAGAGACACAGAAGTGTCTATAGCATGCAAATCAACTCAAAAGCAGGTGAATTGCATGCAAATTAGGGTACTGGAGCAATCCAGCAAGCACATAGGCAGTCTTGCAGACCCCATGTTGGAGTCCAAAGTGTACACGGAAAAATGCAGGGTTGGGAGGGTGGCATAATGGTCAAGGTGTCTGCCTTATACACAAGAGGTGCAGGGTTTGTGTCTCACAAGGGATAATTGGCTAGGCTTAAATGGCTCACAAGGGCAATTAGTCTAGTACTAATCTATGAATCTATTAAAATAGGCATAGTTATATGCAAAACTGTGCTCTGTGTGCCCAAAAACACATCCAAAATAATGTGATAAATAGTTTTTTAATACTCATATTACGTTTGTGTTGCGTGCAGCAGCATACAAATGTGCCATTATGCAAAAAATATATTAAAAAGTATAAAAACGAAAAATAAGTAATATGTGAGGATAATGCATTATAGGGCACTGCATGCAGTATGTACAATGATAGATTTCAGTGGCTGCTAAGGAGGCAGGTTGTGTGCATGGATCTGTATGCAAATGAGCTGGGGTTACTGAATAGCAAAAATAGGCCACTGTGTCTGCAGAAAAAATCCATGTAGCACCAGAACCATGTTGGTGTCCACAAAAGAACTAGCTGACATCAGAAGGGCGGTGTGTCACTATATATTTAAGCTGATTGGAGCTCAGTGGTGCCCATTTGTGTGGCGCACCTCTCAGCTAAGCAGGGGTGTGTGTCCAGTGATGTGGGGCATGTGTTTTAGCTTGTTTAAAGTATGCAAAGCATACCCATGCATGGGGGGGGTCAGTCCAGACTACTGAGCATTGTTTATATCTGCAGTGCGAGTTTGGATGTGGCGCCACACTGCTTAGCAGGAAAGGCAGTTTAAAAAAAAAAAAGAAAGACAAAGAAAATTGCCTTGGAAAGTCAGTCAAGTAGAAAATACTGCTAACCCCTGTTCGACTTACAGTGGCCCATTCAAACCCCTTAGTGATGTATCTGGCAGGTGGAATGCATCATAGTTATCCAATCACACAGGCTGCATCTGCAGCAGAGCACTATAAAGTATGCACGCAACCTACAGTCTGATTTTTCCCCCACACCCTGCACCATTGAAGTACAGACTTGGGAATTTTAACTGACAGAATGTTAGTGTCTGCTGCTGCTCTGCTGCATCTATATGTGTTAGAGGCTGAGGTCAGTGTTGATGTTGCCACTGACAATAGGCCTAAACTGAGAAGGAGAAAAGTGTTCAGGCCCAGGATAACCTTCCAGGAGCTACATGAGCTGCAGATTGTAGAGCATTACAGGGAGGACAGGGATATACTACAAGAACTTACTGAGCTCTGCCACCCTCAACTCAGACCCAGAGCCAACAGAGGAGAACTCATCCCAGTGGAAACAAAGGTATGTGTAGCCCTTAGAATACTAGCTAAAGGTATTTTTCAAAGACCAACTGAGGACATAATGGGGGGCTCACAGGCATCTGTATCCAGAGTTCTCCACTAGTTTTTGGCTGCTATGCAAACACATGCCAGTGAACACATTTATTTACCTCACACCCCTGAGGAGATGGCCAGCTCTATGTGTCTCTTCTACCATGTAGCATAGTAACCTGAGGTACTATGTGCCATAGACTATACTCCTGTACACATTAAAGCACCACCTGGTGAGGAGGGTAGTCTACATCAACCACAAGGGGTATCACTCCATCAACGGCCAGGTGGTGTGTAATGCCCAGGGCATCATCATGAATGTGTGTACTAGTAGCCCAGGCAGTTATCACGACTTTCATAGCTGGTATTCATCACAGCTGTCCCAGATGTTTGCCAAGGGGGACACCCCGTACGGCCTTCTACTGGGGGATGCTGGCTATGCACTGGAACCATGGATGATGACACCCATCAGAAATGCATACACACCTACCAAAGAATGCCATAAGGAGGCACACTCACAAACTAGGAATATCATAGAGTATGTGTTTTGGCTGCTCAAGTCGTGGTTCTGGTGCCTTGATATATCTGGTGGAGCCCTGCAGTACTCTCCAGCCACATATGCACAGATGTTCACAGTATGTGCCATGCTACACAATATGATCCTGCAGAAACAGCAGCAGCAGGATCATCACAGGGAAGAGACACACAGCCCCCCACCAGTGCCAAGGTCCCCACAGGCACACCCACAGAGGGACTCAGAGGAGGAACCCCCTGAGGTTGTCCCTGTAGACAGATGTAGGCACAGCATATGCACTGACAACCTATGGTCATAGGGACTAACTCCTTACTCCAACTCGCATGCATAGTAAAAAGGATGCCAGCCACACCACACAACTTGTACCCTTACCATGTATTGGCTGAGTACTGCATGCATCAGACAGTGTCAGCCCTGAAACACAGGTATCTCAACTTCTGCATGCACAAGGTAAGTCACTCTCATTTACAACAAATGTATGTGGTACTAGATTATGGCAGCATATGTATGGACCTGATGCATTTATGCAAGGGAATAGAGTGGGCAACTGGGCTATTTGCAGAGAAGAAACAGCTGTGTGGGACAACAGGTACTCTGTCCAATAGTAACTGCCCCATAATATGCAGTAGGCCACAAGACAGCAAAACTCACTGCAGTATGTAAGGGAATTGCGAAACAGCGGGGTCATTGGACAGATGTACGACTCCCAATGCTACAGTCCCCTAACCCTAGCACACCAGTGTTCACGTACAACTGCAGTAACAGAGTATGTTCACAAGGATATATCAGAAGACCACACAATCCTAGGGCAGTCCCAAGCAACCTGGCAACATGTCCTATTTTCCACAATATACATGGGCCAAAGTGTATAAGTCTGTCTGCTGTTGATAGTGTCAGGAATTAAGCTTCACTTTCTGGGGGCTGGTGTTGCTCTGTGGGCTAAGTACATTAGCATGAATGATGGTGTTTATGGTTCGAAGCCGGCTACACCTACCATTTTGCATGTGAAGTACTCCTATGGTAGGAGTCACACAGACTGTCAATATGTCAAAATCTATTACTGCAAGAAAGCTATACAAAGCCAGAGACAATGGAGGGATAGAGGGCCAAACCTACAGACATTATACATACCTTGTAGGTGGCTAGTATAACAGCAGGTTGTAACAAGTCAGAGTAGCAGAAGGATGTAAAGGTCATCACATAACTGTCAGTATGGATAACAATTCAGTGGGCACCATTTAGTAGTATATTATCAGAAAAATGCAACCATCTGAGGAGCAGGGCAGGCGTATGGGGCAGAATGTTGGACATCCTGCAAAACATGTACAGTCAGAGGTGTGAAGACTGTAACCCTGTGTGTAGAGTTACATCATGTACCCCAGTCACAGCATACCTACAACCACTTAGAAATATGGACAAAGCCATGAACAGGAGTGGGACAAAGGTCCAAATATAAGGAGAAGGATTAACTAGTGACCAGATAAATGTAGAAAGTACAGAGAATAACAGGTCATGCAGTATAATGGATTCCCTGGTGTGTATGAAGTCAGTAACCCAAATGTCTGTCATCAGTTCCTAATGTCAATCTATAATGATTTTTCAGTGATGTACCAGAAAATCACAATGCTATGAAAAATGTAGCATACATATGATGCAAAACCCTCTACAGTTTATTATAATCTGTACAGTATGAGTCATATATATTATGTTCAGTACACAGCCAGAGAATCCCCTGGACATAATATCAGGGAGGTACTGAACTGTTGAATCAGGTGTGGCAGCCAATTGGCTGTAGCACACAAAATCCTGGACTGGAGTACAGGTAAGTCTGGCCTGGAGTCAGCTTGTAAGTACTGACAGTCACACTGGGCATGTTCCTACACTACTAATTACAGCCCATGTCTGATGCCTCATCTGCCAAAAGAACTGAGATATGAAAATATGTATACATATCTATCTCTCCCTATCCCCTCAGACATGATTACCGTATCAGTATGACAACCTTGAACTCTGGCCACACATGACATACCTATGGAAATGTGAGGGAGACGTATTGTCAGCAATAATAAATGTGGCATTGTTACAGGGTAATATGTGCATATATCAACATATATAGTAGCTAATGTGATACTGCCTACATAACTGACATTTTGAGTATGTGTGCACAACTGTGCATTAAAACCAAACAACCACCCATAATCCAGATACATCTGACACCCATGTACTGGTATGCAGAGGCTGCAACAATGGCACAGTATTACAGTGATGAACACAGGAAGCTTACTTGGATGCTCCCCTGCTGTGGCTGCTGTGGCATCCACCTCAATGATGTATGGGTGATGGATGCTTGGGAGATGGTGGTTGTTCCCAGGTTTGCCAGGAATACCTCTGGGGCCATGAGTAGTTGTTCCACTATAGGCCCTCTACCAGTGGTAGCACAGTCCCTGGCCACAGCGGTACCCCTTTGCCGTGCAGCATTGACCATATCTGTGGCCCAGTGTTAGAACTGCTCGTAAGTTCTGTCCTGTAGCCCTACATTGTTGACTGCTGTAAGAAGGTCAACCCACAATGCTGCACATTGGTCATGATTGTGGCAAGTACTGGACAGCAGAATGTCAAGATGCAGTCTGAGGCCATCCAGGATGACATTATTTTCAGGCTCTGAACATGGTAGGTGCCTTCTTCTATACATCCTTTCTGAAAGACAACAAGAGGAGGAACACATCACAGGACCAGATACATTGATATCCACTACGTACAGACCCTGCACATCCAAATTGCCCTGCACTATCCATTGCTATCTCCCATGCCATAACCCGAAGTCTATCAACACACTATGTATGTTGCTATCACCAAGATAATAACAATGCCAGTTATGTCCCTACATGCCATGAAGAATGTGCTGTATGTCTCCACACCCATCAATGCCATTTACTGTGGTGTGTCCCCTGTGGGCAAAGTCCCACTACTGTGTTATATCGCCACTGTCAGACACATAGTTGTGTGTTATTACATGTATGTGGGGACAGTCCAGCAACATCACTGTGCCACAATGACAGACAGCAATGCAAACCTGCTGTAGTCTATCCTCCCTGTAGGCATCATATCTCTCCAGTACACAGATGTTTGCCAAATGTGTATGTGTGCTTGATGTATGTGGTCCTTTTAGCAGACACCTGTAGATGTCTGGCAGGCAGTTGGCCAATAATTGATGGTTGTTCCCAGAATATGGTGAATCTGGCTGTCACATGCCAGAATCCTCAGAAAACAGTTATGCTACAGTAATATCTGTCACGCTATTCATACTCTTAATTTGTATGACCAATGTGTACACTCTGTTGCTGAGGTACGGCCTGTGCCCCCCCCCCCCAGTAGTACTGGCTCTGACCTGACTTCCTGCTGTAGGGCATTGCCAGGTATGTTAGTCATATCTCTCAAGCAAAGACATATGAATGTCAACTAAACTGTGACCTAGCCAGAGTATATCAGGGACAATCATGGATACCTTTACAATGTCTGACCTATTCCTGTGTGACATGCACAGACTGAGAGGTGCTGAATGACAGTACATCATATGATATGACAGCTGTGTCCATCCTCACTTACTGGCAATATGTCTACCACTTAATCCAGTAGAAGCTGTACAGGAGCTAGTCATTGTAGGAGGGAGCGAGAGGGCTGCAGCTATGACATAATTCACAACAGGCACAGTTGAGAGGCATACCTGTAGGTGTTGGACAGCAGAGTATCAAATACATGTCATTCCCAGAGATGGACTATAGGCCTATGGTTGTTAGCCCTATTCCCCGTAACTGCATCATCCCATCTGGACTTGAATTACATACCTGGTAGATTAACATAATCCTTTTGTGAAGAAATCTTGAAGAACAATAGTTGGTAAATCGCAGTCTGTCTTGGTATGTCAAGTTACAGACCTGTTTCCTATAGTCATTTGCTTGCCTTTTGTAGGTAATGCTCAGTAACAGGTAATTACTTGTGCACCAATCCATGGCTCCGACTTGCTAACTGCATAACAGCTGGGTTGCACTTTCATTAGCCAATGACATAGCACAACAGTGCAACATTTAAGGCCTTCATGATGGACATTAGTGAAATGTGGAGTCTACAGCATCACACAGGGTAGGTACTAATACTATCCACTGTTGAGATTTATGAGGTACATCCACAGTTTTGCATGCTATGTTTGGCCATTGTCAATTGACTTTATGATTATCTGGCAGTTCAGTGTTCAACATTGTGGGTTGAGGTCAATAAGGGAGAAGAGACATCTGGGAGTCAGACATCACATCCATCAGAATATTCATGCTGCTGCAGCAGCTGGAGGTCTATCTGCTCTGTATATTTGTAGGGGCAGACTGGGAAACATGTCCCTGTTGCTTGACCTTTGCCCCCACCCCTTTATGTATGGGTGGTGTGTGGATCTCTTTTTCTAGGGGGTTGTGTAGTATGGTAGGTCAGTAGCAGTTAACATAACATACAGCTGCATATATTGCAGATGGCAGCTGCTGCTTTTTGCCTAGGAATCATAGTGGGAAGTGTGAACATGATGGAGGACAACAATCTGTATGTGTCCCTGAGGGAGCAGTGTCAGCTCTGTAGTCACAGCAGAACCAGGGTGAGGGTACCCATAACAGTCCAGTTGAGGCATGTGCCTAGGGTACATCTGTTATGTAACTGTGCCAATTAGAGAGTAGTAGGCAAAATATAGGTAAGCTATACAAACATGTGCAGTGTGTCCATACCTACAGTCCTTTGACTTGCTAACATGTGTAGGAGTTAATTCAGTAGCAGCAACTTGTTTTGGTTAAAATTACGACTCAGTCATTATTTGCTGTATTGACAAGAATGTAATTGAAGTGCAACACACTGGCTTCAAACCCAGGAGTGTGGGTAGCAAAATGTACTGTATGCATGGCAGTTAGCAGACTGAGTTACAGAGTCACAGCTGCAGCAGATATATTTGGAGATATATGTCCATGCATACAGTCTGTGAGACAGGAATTGCATCAGCATGGGTTTTCTGATGGATATGAGGTGTGACACTCAAATGCCTGTCATACTTTTTTAACCTCAATCTTTAATGATGTGCCAGTACTTTAGCAGTCAGATATTTTTTTTTGAAACCATGCCAAAACTAACGGGCACAACTGTGGACATTCTGCAACCATCTATACAGTTGACAGCTATAACTGCTATCCCAGGCCTCATGTACATCCATTAATATTGATTTGGCTGTGTACTGGTGTATAGTCTGCACCACAGTCTCAAGTACACTGCCAATTTCCCCATTATATGTACTTAAAATGTGTCAGTGTCAATCAGGACATGTTGGTGGAAACACATGCTGTAATTCAAAGCTGAGTGACCTACTGAGCTAAAGCACTGTATTGTAGTTGACAGGGGACTGTATTCAAGACGTGGCAAAGGTAATTATTTTGCACATGTGCCTAACACTGTCAAAACACATAATAATATTAAGGCAGTTTTAAGTGGGTTTGCAAGGGTTTGAGCAGCGCTCTGCACTGCTTAGCTCCACTTAAACATGTGCTAATTATAAAAAAAGAAAAGAAAAAAGGAGTGATAGGAAAGTGGTGAAATGGGGGCAAGCAGGGGAAAAACATACTGAAAGGCAGGTAGAAATGTGCAGGATGGGTGTAGAAAAGGACCATAGCTCTCCATTTCTTCTACAGCAACAGCTGTGCAGGTTTCACAGAATTTGGAATTTGAAGCCTCACACCTCAGAGAGAGGACTGAAGGCAACATAAGTGTGTTGATTAATCAGTGTAATAATTCATTGTGTCCAGTGGATGTGATTGCAAAATGGAGAGTTATGTATGAGGCGATTTTTTGAGGATAGGTCCCCTTTTTTTTTAAGGTGAGAGTGGAATGTTGGGGATAGGATATAGATATGTGTGGGGAGGTAAGTTGGGTAGGAGAGGTTGCATTTGCAGACAGACAAGATAGACAAGACAGCATACAGGGGCAGTGTGTGACACATGAGGGGGTAAACAACTTGGACATGAAGTGTGTTGTGGAATCAGAGAGCCATGTGCCTCCAGACGGCAACAGTGTGACTGAGCTCCCCACCCATTGGCAATCAACACTGCTCCTTCACTGCACTGAAGGTGGCTGTGCTGGAGGCTGGGTGCCAGGGCCACCTTGCCCCTCCAGGTTGGCCAGTCTGCTCTCAATCCAGTGCAGGCAATTCTCATAACCTCAATTCACTATCCTGTGCACCATCACTGGTAGCTGTTCTTGGGTGACAACACCCTCCCACCCATGATCCTAGTGGAGGTACAGGCCCCATCCCCTGAGGCAGTTCCACCCATAGGTGGTGCAGGGCCAGTGGAGGGGGCACCACCAGCTTGGGTCTCAGACATGTTGGGATCCAGTGCCATGGCTGGCTGAGGTAGGATAGGCAGATCGCCAGGAACTGGTCTACCCAGTTCAGCTGTGGTGTTGACGTATTTCAATGTGTATAGGTTAGTAATGAACATAAAAGCATTCTGTTAGTTATAACAGCATGCCAGAACATTGCAAATAACCCAGTAACATAAAATTGCATAGTATATGGAACACAACAATAAATGAGATAACAGTCAGTATAGTAACAGCATGCCAGTAACAGTTACAGCATAAGACCAACAACATAGACAATTCAACATGTTATGCTAGTATGCAACCACTGTATTACATAACAATAATAACACAAGGCCCAATATAACATTTAGCGAACATTTGTTAATAATAAACCATAACTGATGTATAACAATAATAAATTATGATGAAGATAAGGGATGGGAGAGAGAAATACAGTCTATTAGTACCATTATAGGCTATATAGCTTGCAACAGTACTGTTAATTACTCTACAGGTCTGCTCTTCCTTTATGTATAACAGTGCCCTATAGTTGTTGTAGCAAGTACATACCTCTCCACCTATCCAGATGTCACAGTATGGGCCAAGCTGTAACACCAACAGGTACACAACTACAGAGTTCTATTACACGTCAGGTGGACCTATATTACTACCAAGGTGTACTGTGGACTGATGTAGTGTGACTGTGCTATTGACATAATCATGTCGATAATAGATCAATGACAGAGGGCTTAGGTGACAGTGACTACAGTCCATGACACTTGAGAGACATGTATTGTGTACAGTAGAGAAGTAAACAACTATCAAGCCGTCCTTGGCAGGCATGGGGTTAGACTGTCAGCAAATGTACGCAAACACAACAGGCACACAGCCATACCAAGATTACACATTTTATTTATTGTATTAGCATTTATTAGTACTGTACTTGTTGCCTTTATTTTCTGAAGTCTTATCACATTCCGGAGTAATGCTGTTAATACTCTTATTACATCTGAACACACAAATTATTAACCCTTACTTAGGCCTACTGCACTCATTTATCTGTAATTCCTGTGGGAGAAACATCTGTTAACAATACATAACTGATTCAATAATATTTTGTAGTACTTGACACTTGATTCAAACCCTGGTCTGTGTGTGACAAAATGTACATCAGACCTAGCATTTATCAAACTGAGCTACTGAGCCACTGCTGCATATTGATTGACTGATATTTGCCTAGAGCTCACCTGGTAACAAAATATGACCTGGTAATAGAAGTAGAGTGTTATACAAGATTGCAGTGACACTTGCACAGACATGCATGTGATTTATGCATGACAGAGATACTAGGTGAACTATACATTAATATATAGAATGCAAGTGTAGACAAAAAAACCCTAGTGGGTGGAAATATCTGTGATGTGTACAAGCAATACTGGAGTGCTTTGTTGGGTATCTGACCCGTATATAGTTGCAGATGGTATATTTGCAGTCTATAGCTATTACAGTTTCATACCTGCCTGCAGCACCGTACGTCAGAGCAGGAATGTATGTAGCTGAAATGCAATGGTTACCACAAGACAATCCTAATATACACAATACACTTTGGGTGTCCCTGGTAGTACTTTAGATCTTAGTGCAGAACAAATATCATAATGCATATATCTTGTAGTACAGCTCTAAATCTACACTTTAGCAGAACACTCTTTCTTAGCTAACTTTGAGTCACTTAGCTGTATTCTTTGTGTTTTCACTTCAGAGCAGATGTAATACTCAATTTCATGAACAACAGCCCAAAATACACACATATTGCACAACACAGCTTTATTAGAGGTGGCTTCATGCAGTTATTTCATATTTTCAAGTCTTCATTGCAGAACAGTTCATATAAAGCAGGTGTTGTAATACAGCTGTAATTCCACAATTAATGCAGTAGAAACTTTATTTGATTAACATTATCAGGTTTCATGCTTTCATCTTTATTGAACTATGCATGGCATTACTCACTTATTTCAGTACAGATGTATGAACACATTCATTGCAGTACAATCAAAACTGTATATACCTAATGACAGTTGATAATTTACTCTTTCTTGCTTATATGAGTATAGATTGCAAGCTACATCTGTACTCACCCCACTCATTGTACAACCTGGCCAGGCACCCTGCATGGGCCTCTAGGTTGCCAGCTGTCTCCTCTGTAACTGTAGGGAGAGAAACACACCATTATGCATACCTGTCTATCACACATTCAGATTAGGTATTGCTAAAACAATGTTAACAGTACTTATAAACTTGCAGGGCCAAGCATCCTGGACCCAGATGTCTAGAAGTCCCCTCTTCCATCACTTCAGATCATCATAATGATGATGGACCTGCTGACTTCTGTAGGGGATACCTGTTGCACTAGTGAGATTGCATGCCAGATGGTCCCAGGCTTCTACCTTGTACTCTGATCCGTGGTACTGACCCTGTAGCAGTGGAACATCATGGTATTTCACAAGGAGGCCAACCATGACCCAGGACTCCATAATGTCCCACTGCTGCACCCAGAAGCATGCATCCTCTCCAACACCTGCCATTGTTCCTGCAAAGTTGAAACTCCAACAGGTTCTGCGCTATTCCCACCTGTTGCACTTAAATAAGCCTCTTTTCTCAGCCTTTACTGCCATTGGGCAATTTCTAAATATGTGGCACATTGCTTAGCACCACACAAACCTGCTGGGCACAGCTGAGCAGTGCTTAAACTGGTATTCCTTAGTAGTGCTTTGCACTGCTTAGCCATGCGCAAACCAGCTAAGTGGTGCTAAAATGTTCTTTGTTTAAGCAGTGCTGGGCAAGGCTTAGCTGTGCTTAGCAGAGCTGAGCTGAGCACAGCAACACAGGATTTAAAAATACTTCTCATAATGTGTGTTTGCAAAATAACTGCTTCATAACCTCACTGTGTAATCAATCCTGCACCTACAGCACATATGGCTGTCACACTACCCATTAGGCTATGTGGATGTGTGGAATGCTGCTATACTTTCATATACCTCTCCACTACATTTAAGCACCGTTGAGCACTGCAGCTCACCACACAAACCCACTCAGTTATGTTAAAACTTGACCTTTGCATTCATAATTAAATGTATCCAGTTTCTATTTTTAGATCTCTGGCATGTGTCTGTTGCTGTGCTCTGTGCAAACATAAAAAATAAGAAAAAAATTAATTAAAACTTTATTACAAATGCATACATTGATATCCAGCTCTGTGACAGTGCAGGGAGTGTGTTACTCATCTCTGGACACAGTAACACACTCCCTACACTGATTCAATAACCATGGTACATGGCTCTCCCTCAGTAATGCACCTTTATTAATATGCATGGAGCACTACCGAGGGTGCAGAACATACACAGACACGGTACCTTCCATGTCAGCTTTATACTCTGCATACATGGATTTTATTAAATACCCGGGATATTCTATCACTTTTATTTTTATATGGCATATTTTCTTTTATTGGCAAATGATCTATTATTTTATTTCTTCATTTATACACGCTTTTCCCTTTTACTCTTTTTTTTACCATAACCCAAAACTTATCATACTTATATTTGTACAATTTTACTACTAATCTCTCATCTTTTTAATTTATTCACTTTAACACTTTGTACAAATTTAATGAAGCAGTGTATAAGACTGGGTTAATTAACCAAAAACCTCCTTTCTCTTTATTACATACAAAACTCCTCTTTTTGCTGGGTTTGATCTAGAACTCCATACAGATGAAAAAAAGAATCTGCAATGTTTCCTTTTCAAATACTGTTGGCAACATAAATACACTTGCTGAGTATGCAATTTTCCTATCATTACTAAATTTATCAAATAGGCATTTTTTTCCTGAATGATAATTTATATGTTCTCAAAAAAGAGAGGTTGTTTTATATCTTCTATTCTTTTTCCCACTGAATTCTATTTACATCTTTATTCCCAAATTTTATACCTATCACATAAATTTAATTCATTGCAAAATACATACCCCCAGCTTTACTATATCACCTAAATCTTTACTTTTCCCTTTATTTAAAGCCATCTCTATAACTCTAGACAGTGAATTACTTCTTTTATCCAAATTTTGTTTTGGGCAATTATCATAATATCATCTGCATATGTTAACATAACTGGAATTCTTAACCCTTCAGGTGTTATATACCCTGCCTCCTTCATTTAAATGTATTTCACATACCATCACATTAATAACTATTGTAAAGAGTATACAACTCACTGGACACCCCCATCTTACACCACTCTTCATATGTAGTTATTGGCTTAACCAGCAATTTAAAAGTATTCTTACTTCATTATTACTATACACTGACATAAATAATTTCCTATATTTCTCACTTATATTATATTCCTTCATTATTACCTATAACATTTTTTGTTCAATTGTATCAAATGCCTTATTAAGGTCTCCTATCATGATTTTTGCTCTTCTTGTCTATTCATAATATCATCCACAGTTTCTCCAACTATCATTAATAATTTTGACAACAGTTTCCCTTTACACTACATAAACTATCTTCTATTGTATTTTCCATCTTAGTTTCAAATCTTTTTTGTATTATTTTCATAAAGATCTTATAATCATTATTATTCAATACTATCGGTCTCCATTTTTTAAATTGCCTTCTATTTTCCTGCTTTCATATGAATTTAAGTATTCCATTATATAATTCTTTATACACAAAATCTTCATTTAAACATTTATTCAAAATCTTTAAAACTATATTGTTTGCCAGTTCCTTAAACTTTTATACATTTTATACCCTATTCTATCTGGTTCTGCAGTCAAATCTATATTTATTTCTCCTAATACTTTATTTATTTCATTTAAAGAAATCTCCTTTTTCAAATCCTTATTCTCTTTTTCTGTTAACTTTTTTGTTTTCCATGTTTTTTCACCACCTTCTTTTTCCTTTGAACATTTCTTGTACATATTGTACTATACTATTGATAATCTTTTCCAGCGATATTTCTATTTCTCCTTTTTTATTTATTATTTATTTCATTACACTACAATCTTCCTTTACTAATCAACTTAAGTAACTTGATACTTTTCTTTTTCCTTGTAAAAAATAACTTTGCTTTTATAACAATTCTTGCATTTGTATTGTCTTTCGTATGATTTATTTTCTCTGTCCATTGCCCAGAATGATAGTGTATTCTATCATCATGTTCTAAATCCTCCAATGCAATGTTATAGGTTATTTTATATTTTTCTTTCTCTACTTTTTTCACATCATACTGCCACTGTAAAAAAAAACATTTTTTTATATTTTCCTTAATTATCATCCACCATTCAGACCATTTTTTTATAAAATGTTCTCATAGTAATATTATCGTTCCATAACTATATTACTGGTCTCTTTCTTTCTTTCTTCATTCCATGCTTTCTCATTTATTCTTTTTACTTGTTTGCCTATTTTTATATATTTCTTATTTTCCTTTATCTCCAGCCATATTGCAAGATTATCCAAATATCCTGTTTCTACTACCCCCTTCTCCTATATTGAAACCTTCTGATGCTCTAAAATAATCTATTTCAATTATGGATATACCTATTTTTGTAAGTCTTTGAATTTTTGTCCCAAAAAATTTTAATTTACCACATCTTATAACGCTTAACATTTTTTCTTATATAATTTCCTTTCTTTTTATGCTTGCCTTTTAAATCACAATTAAAGTCTCCTGTTATTATAATATATACATTTATCACTGCATAGGTTAAAGCCTAATGAAATAAGTGCTCTCTTTCTTTACAATTAGTATTAGCATATAATGTTATAATTCTATAGACATGTTCTTTCCATTTTAAATGTACAATGGTTAATCTTTCCATTTTTGCTAAAGTTACATCTAATATCTTTACTGTATTTCTACAGAATATGGCTATTCCAGAACATCTCTAATTTCCCAAATTCCAGATTATCTTTACTCCCAATAGTTTCTCTATTTGCAATCTTTCTTCGTTTGTTAAAAATCATATGTCTTCTAATATAATGACATCAAATCTTATTACAATATTTTTAATAGTACTCTTGTTTAAAGAAAGTGCTCTAAATATTTCATTTTTGCTTTTCCTTAGATTCATGGTGTCAAATTCACAGCTAATTATTAGCCTAGCTTTCTTAAAAAGCCCATTTTAAGCCTAGTCAATTTCCCTCCCAAAGGTAAGAATCGAACACTGTACCTTGTGCATACGAATTAAATACCTTGACCATTATACCAACCCCTAATCATTAGTTGCATGTATTCTTTTTCATCCATTTCCTTTTATTTTTGTTTTATACTTATCCCTTTGAATTTTCATTTTCTGTCTTTTATCCTTTTACAAATATATATATTGTTTTGCTACCTCACAATTTATATCTTCTTCATTACTTATTTCATAACCATCTTCTATGTCTTCTTTATTGTATTTTCATATATTTTTTTCTATTTTGACTACTTCTATAATTTATTCTCTTTATTCATTTTCTTCTCTTTCTTTTTCTTTTTCCTTACACTTATTTTCATTTTTGCAATCCCTCCATAACTGTCCAATTTTATTACATTTATAACATTTTAGTTCATATATATTCTTTTTTTGCATCATGTCCCATTTCTTCTCAGACATACCATTTTCTTTTATCACAGTTACTTATCAAATGTCCTTTTCCACAAAAAAATATATTCATTTATTTATTTGGCATTTGTTTACCGGAAAAATATGACTGGGTCATAAAGTACCCATTTTCAATGGAGGCCCGGGAGAAAAGCTCCAGATACAACTAATGAATCAAACAGATGTTAAAAAAGAACAATAGTCATTCACTTTTACATATGGTTTATACATATTCATAGGCATAAAAGAAACTCTAACAGATGTATAAAACAAAAATATTCACATCAAGACAGAGTTGATATAAAGTCATAGGGATAAGATATGATTTACATTGTATGGAGATTCATACATTAAAAATAGATACACACATTTATAAAGTGATCACTGTAAAGAAAGAAAATCAAATAGGGCAGAGAATAAGATAAGCATGGTAGTCAACTATAAGAATAGAACAGTGCAGGTAGTGGTGGTCAGGAAGTAGAGGAAAAAGAAGGAAGGAGTAGCAGGGAGAGTGAGAGGAGGCTAGGTGAAGTGGTAGTGATGGGATGGGTAAGAGTAGTTGTGGGGGAGGGGAGTAAACAGTAGGTAAGAGAATAGGTGAAGGGAGGAAGAATAGAGGAGAGAAGGAAGAGAAAGGCAGGGGAAGATAGCCTTGTCTGGGACTGTTACAGAAGTATATCAGTGTTTTGGTTAAGTATTCTTTTAAGGAGTATTTGAAGATTGGAGGTTGGGAATAGTTTTAATGGCTAAGGGAAGGGAGTTCCATGATTTTGCAAATGTGTAGAAATAGAGGCTTAGAACTGGTGATTTGTTGGGTCTGTGTATAGTGAGGAGATCTTTGTCTGTAGATCTTAGGAGTCTGTTTGGGGTGTAGATGTCAATTAGATTAATGAGGGCAGGTGAGGTGCTTGTGTATGATATGGTGCAGGGTAGTAAGTTGTGTGTATTGGAGTTGGAGGGAGAGTTCAAGCCAGCATAGGGTATGTAAGGCTTTACAATTATGAGATAGTGGGGATGAGTTTGTGACAAATTTGGCTATTTTATTATAGCAGCTCTCAAGTTTGTCTTTTTAGTGAGATGTGTAAGTTTGTAAGCACTGGGGCTCTATATAGTAGTGAGGGCAACAGGAAGGTTTTGGCCAGGGTATTTTTAGTAGAAGGGGTGAGGAAATTTTTGTTCCTGTATAGTATGTCTAAATTTTGGTGTTTATTTAATACAGTTTTGTATATGGAGGTCAAATTTGAGTTTATCATCAATTATAACTCCAAGTAATTTGGCATGTTGGACTAATTCAATTCCTGTGTTGTTTATGGAAAATATCTTAAAATTGATTTTATTGGGGCAATGTCGTTTGTGGGTGAAGAGGAGGAGTTTTGTTTTTTTAGGGTTCAGAAGGAATTGAGCCTTGGTAAGCCAAGTGTATATGGATGTAAAAGCTTGTTGTGTTATAAGTTGCAAGTGAGTTACGGTGTCTGATTTGCAGATGATAGTAGAATCATTGGCATATTGGATTAGAGAGCCTTCGTGGGGTGCTGGTGCAGGTTGTTAATAAAGATGTTAAATAGTAGTGGTCCAAGGATGGAACCTTGTAGTACTCTTGTGGTGGTTGGGAGGGAAGAAGAGACAGATTCTTGCCATTTCATGACTTGCTGTCTAAAAGCTAGTTAGCTAGAGAACCATTGAACTGAGAGGGAGGATAGACCTATACTGGATAGCTGTATCAGGAGTTTGGAGTGAGAGACCATATCAAATGCCTAAGATAGGTCAAGAAATAGTGCAGATACCAGTGTCCCAGAATCACGGGTTTTGTTGACAGAGTTCATAAAAGAGACCAGGCTCTGAGTGGGTCTAAAACCATGCTGAGCTTGATTGAGCAGATTATTTTGTGTGATATGGTGATGAAGTTGAAGGTGTATGCATTTTTTGAGAATTTTAGAGAGGGGGAACAAGATTGCAATAGGAAAGTAGTTTGAGATTTCACAGGGGTTGTCTCCTTTATGAATAGGGATGATATGTGACATTTTCCATTGGGAGGTACATAAGCTGGAGCTGTGGATCTGTTAATCATGCTGCTATGCAGGAGTCTGACTGCATCTGCAGCTATCTGTAGGTATTGTGGAGGAAGTTTGTCTGTAGAAGATGAGCAGGGTTTTAGTTGTAGTATTTTTTTTTATTAAAAATGTAGGCATGAGTTGAAAGTTAAGAAGGGAAGGGTAAGATATTGGAGCATTAGTATGGGGTTGATTATGAGTGAGAGACTTGGGGGGGTTATTGGAGGTAGTGTGTTGTGAGTTGTTAGTAATGTTTGCAGTTAGTTTGGCTATGGACTCTGTGAAGTATGTGTTGAATTTCAAGACTATTTGTTGAGGTTGTAAGTTTGGGCATGGATTTGGACTGCTTTTCCTTCCAGGGTTTAGGACTGATGATACGGAGGACCAGAATTTCTTGGGGTTGTTTTTATGGTTGTCTTGAATGTGGGTTTAATATGATTTTTTTGTCCTGGGAAACTTGTCTCTTAACCTGGTTGCAGAGTTGTCTATATAACTGCAGATTAGTGTCATTTTTATTCCTTAACCAAGCTTTATCTCTGTGTTTCATTAAGGTTTTACATGATTTGCTGGACCAGGCGGGTTTTGTAGTGGGGCTAATGAAATGAGAATATTCAGGAAAGTCTTGCTAAAGTGTTCAATGGCTTCATTAAGGGGTAGTCTTTTTCAGATGGACCAGTCAGTCATTTTTAGCAAGTCAATGAATACGTCTGTTGAATTTTTGCAGATTGCATATGGTTTCAAATTTGTGTTATTTTGCAAGTTGGTTGGTGGTTCGGAATGCAAAGGCTGGTAGGTGGTCACTTAGGGGATAAGGGAGTGTACCTGAGGAAGGGTAGTTGGCAGGGTTAGAGACTAGTATTCAATTTAGTGTGGAATGCTGGGTATTATTTCTGCTATATTTGGTTGGTGTAGTAATTATTTGAGTAAAACCACAGAGGTTTACAGAGTTTGTTGAATTTTGTGGAAGTATGGTCTACCAGCCAATGTTGACATCTCCTAGAATAATAGTTTCATTATGTATTGTTTTAGAAATCCAAAAAAAAGTATGTTTTCCAGAATAGGAATGTTTTTAGCAGGAGGGATGTATAAAGTGACTATAGAGATGCTTTTGGCTGAATTTAATTTTAGGAATGTGATGAGAGTTTCTGCATTATCAAATTTGGATATGGGTTTAGCATATGGGGTAACTGTCAGGGTGTTTGTGAAGACTAAGGCAATACCTCCGGCTTTTTTGTAAATGCTGTCTAATCTAATAGTGCTATAGCCTAGGTATAGGATTTCCATATCTTTTATTCCAGGTTTAGCCAGTTCTGGAATGGAAACAGGAAGTGCTCCTGCAAAATGGGTCCCACTCACAACAACGAGTAGGGGAAGTTCCTAGATGCCTGGCCAAATTCCACCTAATAGTAAAAATACAACCTCAGGTCTACCCTGAAAATAAGTTACTAGCCTAGTGGGACTAACCTAGGCAACAAATGATAAATAAATAAAAATAAATCTAGAAACTCATTTGCTGATGCTTGGTTTATGCTGGAGAATATATAGTTGTGTAAGTAAACTTACCTTAACAGTAAATGTTCAGATGATCACTCCTGCAGTAGCCTATGCTCCGTGGGTTATATCCAGCACAGGATATAACAGCTGGCCAGCTTCCAGAGCTTCAGGGCAACTTCATCATGCACAAACTGGTAGTTACCTCAAACTGAGCTCACTAAAGACAGGTATGGGAACCAAGTCTTTCAGAGCTTTAATACTAAAAGAGAGAAAGAGACTAAGTACTGAGAAGACATTGCTAAAAACAACAAAAATGATCTATTGTTGAGAAACAGAAAATTAACCACAGGGTTGCCTCCTGTACTATTAATGGACACAGGCAGCTTCTAAGTGCTTTTTCCCATGCATGGGTCCCCACAAATTTGCAATGGTATGATCCCAGTTATTCTCATTGGGGTTAAGGTTCCCTATTATATGATCGAAGATGCATTCTTTTAAAAGTGTCTTGATCAAACTTGAAAGCATGAAACAGCAAAATAACGAAACGGCATATAAGCAAATTCTTTCCCTGGGAAAGAAATTGCTTGGCTGCCTTTGTTATTTTGCTGTTTTTATCACTGTAGTGCGATCTCGGAGTTGGTATATTTAAGTAGGGGGTTGTAGAGGACAAAGCCCCCTCACTTTATGTAATGTTTTAAAGTTTTTTTTTTTCTTTTTTGGAACAGAGATTTTTTTTCCTGGGAAAATAATTGCTGTTCTAAGTGTTTGGGATTGTAAGCTTTCGCTTACATGGGGTCGATAAATCAGCATTCGCTTTTTTAAGCATTCGCTGATTTAATATAGACCCGGGGTTAATATATAATTATTGACCACTGGATGGGTAAGGCCAATCTCTAATCAAATGAGATAGGTTAATCTGAGTTCAAAAAAGGAAACTGGCAAGGCTTTAAATGGCCCACAAGGTAGATAGCCTAGTACTTCCCTATGAACCTAATAACCGATAAAAAGACAGAACCCACACTTCCTGTGACATCTTAAGGCTTCACTCTCAGGATATGCTCAGCCAATAAGCTGTCATAGGAAGAGCGAGAAGATTCAGCTTTTGAAAACTGGCCAGTACTGTGTTACCTTGGCAAGTAACCCAAAATGCCAATGAGGCAATGAGAACGATGAACATTTGTAATATTGAGCTGTGTCCTGGTGGATAATGCCCTGAAAATGAATGTCAAGAAAAGAATTTTAAGATGCTACACTTTTGTTTGTGTAAAGGGAGCAACTACCAGAGGAAAGCAATTTGCACAATTCAAAAAGACTGCACTGACTGCAAAAGTATGTATTTTTCTATGATGTTAATGAATTAAAAATCCACAAAAATATGATTTCCTTAGTTGCAACCATTTGATCCACCAACATTTCTGACAAAGTACTCTGTAGGCAATTATTTAAATCTTTCAACTCAGACACTCCCAAAAAACACATTTCAAGTTATCACTTTCATTCCCATCACACCTGCAGCGTTTGTGATCTACCCGAGGACAAATTCTCTGAAGTCTGCTTAGTGTATAAAAATAACTATGCAAACCATCCCAAAAAAAATCCTAAACCTTCTAGACTTTTTTGCATACTTACAAGCCATACAGATTTCCTCCCATTTTTCCTTTTTAAATTTTAAATTCCTTTTCCAGTTTTTCTTCCCAGTATTTTCTAATTTCCTCTGATAGATTCTTATATTTATTATGCAGTGTCTTTTATACATCCTACTAATTATCCGTTTTTTAAAAGCAACTTTTTATATACACGCACATATATATATATATTATATATATATATATATATATATATATATATATATATATATATATATATATATATATATATATTATATATTTGGATTATTATTTATTTTTATTTTTCAGTTTATATTTATATTTGTTTTTTCTTTATAACAGAAGTATGAGAATATATTATATTATTCTATATTTATAGTGATGTTAACTATATCATTATTTGTTTTTTGTTTAATATGTCTTATGTATAGATATATTTTAAATTATCATAGGTAATGTTGACTATGAAAACACTGGTTGGGTGATGCCTGCTTGTAACTATAGACTGACGATGCCAGGGGGCAAAATCGGTCACCGATCTGTTAGTTTTTCAGTTGAGCCGAATGGCTGCATGATGGAGTTGTTTGAATGTTTGTTCCATCTTGTATTAAAAGTGCTTATATTTACTTAAGTGCTTTTGGGTCTGAATTTCTTCATCTGAAGTTTGATTTACCATTTTTGCGATTTGGAGTGCTGGAATTTTTTGTTTTGGATTGTATATTGGATTCCGTGCACCTATTTTTTCGAAGAGCACTAATTTTTTTGGTATGTTTGCATGTTTAGTGCTGTTGAAGTTCATAACAATTGGATTTTATATCATATTTTTCTTGGGACTCACCGTTTTGGGACTTTTTACGTTCATGGCTAATGGAGGCAACCTTCGAGCTTTTGTAATGAATCTATTACAAGATACAGATGACTTGGCCTTTTTTGAGGGTCAAAATGGCATCACGAACAATGCTAATTTCTCAGGGGTGTGTGAGACTTTTAGTATGTCGCATCTGTTTAAAGAGTTAACATTACAAGCTAAGAAGCATCGCTCTACAACTTGGCATATTAAACTGTTAAAAGGATATAAAGGGGCTGAAATAGCTCTGCGTGGCTTACGTGTTTATTTAGAACCAGGCGTTGGGAAGGATGACTTTGATTTTATGAATAAATGGCATTCTATACAAAATACAGCATCCAAGCTGTTTATTGAACTACAAATTGAATATTATGAACGCTTACTTGTGGGGATGAAAGGGAAACTTGATGAATGTCTTGATACAATACAACAGCATGATAACCAAGTAGATTATGACAAACTGTATAAGATCTATTTGTCTGAGGTGAATGGCTTTGAGAAGGAAATAAAGAGTAAAAAGCTTAAAAAGTTTAACTGAGATATGGGTGATGCTAAAAACAATGTTTATTCTTGGAAGGCAGGGAAAAGATTTTCAAAACCTACTAATAAACATTTTAAACAAAAGCGTAAAAGAAATCGATCAATACGTAAACCTACCAGAGCCATTGATCTGACTACTGATTCTAGTACTTCTGATGTTTCCTCAAACCCCAAGTACCAATACTGAGGCAGAATGTTTGGAGGAACAAATTTCACCTCTACATAAGAGATCTAGAGGCAGAATGGGCCCTTTAGAAGTGGAGGGCGGAAACATTGGAGGCAGGCCTGGGAGCAACATGGAACAAATATTCAGGGACCTTACCAAAATGTAGAATTAAATGCTCATGCAGACATGGATAACCTCATAGTCAACTTAACTGACTATGTGTTAAGACCTTTTGAAAAAAGTGTGCTTAATAAAGGATCTAGCTTTGTACCTTCTTGTTTTGTTTCTGAATATGATGTATGTCTTGATTTAAAACAATTTTGCAGGAATTTAAATCTTAGATACTTTTTCAGTAATAAATCTGATACTGAAAATGTTACTAATACTGCTGATTTTCTTGACACTTTTCATTTCAGAAAGTCTACTTTTCAGCCACCATACCATCCTCATGTTAAATTATTTGAAGAATTAGTTCTACATGAGTTACATATGGGCAAAATTCTATATTTAGGGAATTTGGCGATAATTTAACTAAACAAGAAAGACAGGCACTAGCACGTCTCAAAAATAACCATGATATAATAATAGTTAATGCTGATAAAGAGAGAGTGGTAGTTATTTGGGCCAAGACAGATTATTTGGTAGAAGCTCATAAACAATTGAGTGATGCTAGATTTTATTACAAACAACCATTGGAGCCTACTATGGACTTTAAGAAAAAGATCGTTGAATTTTTGTACACTGCAGTAACAAATGGAGATATATCTGATTCCCTGTGTAAACAACTGATAGTGGACAACCCAAAATCTCAGAGCTTCTATATTTTACCCAAAATTCATAAAACCATAAAAAATCCCCCTGGAAGACCTATTGTATCAGGACGAGAGTCCTTGATGGAACCCTTGTCTGTTTATTTGGAACAACAATTAAAACCATTATTGGGACTTGTTAGGGCCTGGCTTAAAGATTCTGGTGACTTTTTGTGTCTTACGGATGATTTACAAGTTGACCCCGATTGTTTTCTTTGCACACTTGATGTGCAATTGTTATATACCAATATTCCGCATCATGGTGGAATATTAGCTCTTAGGCATTGGCTTACCTTTTATGGGAAATATACCCAAACCCACATTGAATTTTTGATCAGTTTAGTTAAGATGGTATTAGAATATAATGTCTTCTATTTTTGAGAGGACTGCTACCTGCAAATGAGAGGAACTGCCATGGGCACCACATTTGTACCCATCTATCCAGACCTTTATATGGGGTATCTTGAGTGGCAACTTATATACTCAGATAAAAATGTTTTTAAGAAGGATTTGGTGATGTGGTGTCACTATTTAGATGATTGCTGGGGTGCTTGGTCTGGGAATTTGGAAACCTGGAAGGATTTTGTAAAATATCTCAACTCTAATGATTTTGGGTTAAATTTTACTGATAGGATAGAAATGAATAACATCAATTTTTTGGATGTACAGGTCACTAAAGTTTACTAAGAATGCTATATTAGTGGCGAGCAGTTACCATCCTAAACATATTACTCATAATATACCAAAATCACAGTTTTGTAGACTTAGACATATATGTAATGTACAAGAAGACTATAAGACGGAATTGAATAACATGAGTGATAGATTTATTAGAAGAGGCTATGATAAACGTAACATCCAAATACAAAAATCGATGGCTTTAAATTACTCCAGGAATGAATTTTTGAAACATACTGATGTCCATTTAGCTCCAGAGGATTTGAGTATACGTAATGCCAGGGTAAATCAAAATGTTAGATTTGCTGTTAATTATGGAACCAACATTTTTAAGATACGTAATGTCATAGATAACCATTGGGAAGCACTTAAATCGGACCCTTTTTTTGATCAACTTCTTGTCTCCAGATGTTCCTATAGTTATAGATGGGGAAGGAACATTGGGGAATTTTTATCATGGTATAAACAGATTGATTGGCCTAAGGATGGAGTATTCAGAGATTTACCTACATGTTCTTATGCCTGTGGCAATTGCGTATATTGTAAGGTGATGTCACGGACTAAATTCTTTACTTCAGTTAATACTTCTAAAGTTTTTGATATTAAATATCTTATCACATGTTGCACAGAATGGGTGATATACATGGCCATATGCCAATGTGGTGCCTTCTATATTGGACAGACTTCTAGAAGTATAAAGAGCAGGACTGCTTTACACTTGAGTGACATTAATTGCAAACGTTCAAGAAGTGCTTTATATAAACATTTATGTGATCACAGTTCTCCTATATTTCTCTTTGTAGGCATTGATGCAGTTAAGGGTAGTAGATTATCTGATTTAACTAAACATAAGATTTTGGATAAAAAAGAAAGAATGTGGATGGTAAAATTGGGGGCTTTATATAAACCTGGGCTTAATCATAGGTAATGTTGACTATAAAAACACTGGTTGGGTGATGTCTGCTTGTAACTATACACTGACGACACCAGGGGCAAAATCGGTCACCGATCTGTTAGTTTTTCTGTTGAGCCAAATGGCTGCGTGACGGAGCTGTTTGAACGTTTGTTCCATCTTGTATTAAAAGTGCTTATATTTACTTAAGTGCTTTTGGGTCCGAATTTTTTCCTCTGAAGTTTGATTTACCATTTTTGCGATTTAGAGTGTTGGAATTTTTTGTTTTGGATTTTATATATATATATATATATATATATATATATATATATATATATATATATATATATATATATATATAGGTTTACATTAAGAATTCTGAGTGCAGGTTAGATGAAACTCAGAATGTCCACTAACAGTTGGCCGATTCTGTTTCGTTTAACCTGCGACAGAACCCTTTAGCGAATGCAAAGCTGTCATAGGTGACATGATCATGGTAAAGTACATTCGCGGTAAAGTGGGGATCGGGAAATTACCCTTTTCCACACTGTAGTGCGATCTCAGAGTTGGAATATATAAGTGGCATGGGGTGTGGGGGGCTGGGGGGCTGTGGGTGCAGGGGGGCTTGCCCCCCTGCCAAACATATGACTGTCAGTAGTATGGATATGATCCGTACTGCATGCTGTTGTAGCTTTCATACTGCAGAAGTCAAATTCGACTTTGTTGCAGTACATTCAATATTTGAAATGGTTTACTATTGAGAACATCAAAGATGTGAATTGCAATTCTGATAGATTTATGTTCACATCTTCGATGTTGTGATAGTAAACCTATATATATATATATATATATATATATATATATATATATATATATATATATGTGTGTATACCTGTAAAAGGTTGCGCGAGATGTACTGAATGACAGACAATAGTAGTACTGTGGGGTAATATTGAACCATTACGAGCACCGCTTACACTGAGTGAAAACACTGCTAGTGCCATCTGACCTCTCCTACCTTTTCTTAACCAACCTTCTCTTGTTTGGGGTAATTGCTTAGAACACTCTTTTATTTCTTTTCCTCTCCCCCCCCCCACTGCTTAGAAGCTTTCTTATAAAACTGGCTCTTATTAATATTTGGACCAGCTAGCCGTTGGAGTAGTTGCTTGGGTGCTCTTTTATTCCCCCCCCCCAATGCAAGAGTAGCATGTTTTTAATATTGCAACTACTACTGTTATCGCCCTAGCTAGTCACATTTACTTTTATGTAGTTCCATCTCGATTACAAGATTTTGTAGCATAGTGCGCATCCGCATGTATTTTTCTTACAGTGCACTGAATATGTACCTAATTGTGCTGTTAACACCCTAATCACCTCACACTACTGATCTGACCAGTCCGACCTCCGTTGTTGGTTGCGCGCGTTCTTTTGAACGCTAGAGGAACTACGAACCAGTGTTACTGGCATCTACCTTCTCAATGTCCAACACGCACATTTAGATTCTTTGGCTTCATCCAGAGCTTCCACCCTTAACTCCCTACTTACCTGACCACTCCTAGTTCAATTGTTCGTGCGCGTTCCTCTGGATGCTGAAAGAACCTATATTATGCTGTGAAACAGCAACTACCTTACTTACCTTCTACACTTTATTTAAGTTAGTCTTTTTACAAAACAGAACTCTGTTGTTTGTTCGAGGCGCTCCTTTGAACACTGAACTGAGTTTTTGTTCGTGCGCATTCCTTTCAATGCTGTAGGAACTACATACCTCATTTTACACTTTATTATTGTTGCCTTTTGTAAAGCCGAACCCTGTTGTTTGTTCGCATGCGTTCCTTTGAACGCTTAAGTAACTATGAACCACTGTTTCACATTTCATTATTGTAGCCTTTTTAAGCCTGTTGTTGCTTGTATGTGCATGTTCCTTTGAATGCGGAAGGAATTACGAAACCTCATGGTACACTTCATTAGTATTGCCTTTTGCAAAACTGAACTCTGTTTGTTCATGTGCGTTTCTTAGAATGCTGAAGTAACTATAACCACTGTCTTAAACTTTATTATTGTAGCCTTCTTTAAAAGCAGAACTCTACACACTACAGAAGGGCTAATGTTTTTAAACTACTGTTTGCTATTGGTACAGAAGGGCTAAAAGATTTTAAACTACCTAGTAGTCCTACTATTTTTTAAGACTTTGTGTGACTGAGATAATATAGCCTAGACCATTACAAATTGACATTACAAGCTGTGGCTTTTAAGTATGATGGTTCAGAATTTATAGCTTAATCTATTACAAATTGGTATTGCAAGCTTTGGCTTCAGATATGATGTTTTCCCTTGCATAACTTGTTTTTGCTGCCCAGGTAAAGGTTCCTGTATCTTTTAGATGTACATTTATTGATTATATGCTTCAAATGTGTTAGAGTATGTCTAATTGCACTGCTGCCTAACTGACTCTTTTATTCTGCGGTTATTATAACAGTAACTTCTACCAGTCTTGTAGATGTTTGCATGTACTGTGTATCACTATAAATGGTGCTTAACTGTTGCTGCCTATATTAATGCATAGTCTATATTGCTCTGTGTCCTTAATACTTTCTCTCTACTTCCCTTCAAGCCTGCAACCCTCCTGCTAGTGAATCCCCCAGCGTCTATGTCCTGCTGTCCGACTGAAGACCTGAACTTTCCTAGTCATCAGCAAAGTTTCTGTTACCTCCTCCCAGTGCAGGAATTAGAGCCTTACCCTCCATAAACTGTACTGCCTTGAGAAACAGAACTGTTTATTTGGAAGTATGTGTACATTGCATCTTACAGCTTAACTGAACAATATCCTGTCTCTGGTTTGTGTAAGCAAATGCTCCCTACCAGGACAACCAGCAGCTATAGCCTTCAATACTATATACCCACTACTCCCAAACTAGCCTCCCTGTTGTTACACACCCTCCTCCTTGTATCTACGTATTGCTATTTTTTCTTCTCTCCTCTCCTATTCCCCCACACTATTACCCATTCTACTTCTAAAGAGCATTATTTAAGAGTACCTTGAGTGTCCACTTGAGGGCAGTAGTACCCCTACACTTCCCATTACTTACTAGTATTCTAGTCTGAGTTACTAAAATAGATCCTTAGTCTTTTTGCCTCAGTCTCCTATATTACAGGTCCCTTTGCCACTACATTACACCCTTTTTCAGCTCTCTACTCCCTTACTTCATAGTTCTCTAAAGCATAGATACCTTACTTGCCTTCACCTCCCTGCCTCTCTGATTGTTTTTCCTCTGCACTGGTCTTCTTTGCTCTGCCCCGCTTCATTTGCCCTGCGGGCTCACTCTGCTCCCCTACCCTACCCCCAATTTCCACCCACCCCCGCTGCTCCTACACTTATACTTCACTGTCTACTCCCCCCATTTTTCCCATCCTATCACAGCCCCCTCATCACCAGGCCACTCCCCTATCTCTATCTCTCCTAAATTGTACTAATTAACTCTCTTTTGAACTACTCCCTCTCCTTTCCAACCTTTTACTACACCAACTACCCCCCCTATACTAACTCCTATCCAAACCTCTACTAATTTCTTACCAATATATTTTAAACCCTGCTCATTCTCTTGAAACACTCTCTTCTACTTTTATACACCAGCCACTAACACAAACTACTCCCTACAAAATCTACTGATTACCATGGCCCTAATAAATAAAACTCTTTTCACAAACATACTACTCTTAACTACCTTAATAGCCTGTCTTACTATACCTTACTCACTCACCTCCTTTGAAAATCTTACTCTACATGAACAAAACAATTACATCCAACAAACTTTAACATCTTCTTTCAGCTACTCCCTTAACCACAGTAATATAACCTGTACCTCCAACTATGTAGTACCAAAATACCACAGACCAGCCCACATTATTTACTTCAATACCAAAAAGACTTATTAACCTCTATAAACTCCTTAAAGCTATACAACATCCCCAGCAACACCCCCTTCTAGACGGTGATATTCATCCTAACCCTGGCCCCAATTATGACTATACCAATAACCTTGACAATTTAACAGTGCCTATGGTTTCTACTTTAACTAAACCATCTAACTCCCTCTTGATAGCTCACCTTAACATTAGAAGTATTAACAATAAAATTTCCCACCTGCATGCTCTCCTTGATGTCCACTCATTTGACATTCTATGTCTTACAGAAACTTGGCTAAAACCATCCACTCTAGACCAGGAAATTACCCCTCCTGGCTACAATATCCTTAGATGTGACCGTAAAATCAAAAAATGCGGAGGTATAAGTATTCTCTATAAATCTAACCTCCAAATTTCCCCCTTTAATATGCTTCTACTATCAGACACCAAATCTGAAATTCTAACTACCAAACTCCAAATCAATAACTCCAAATCTATCTAATTTGCACATATCTCCCCCCAGGTAATAATACCAATACTCTTGAAAACCTACTTAGTTACCTCTCTACCCAACTACCCCAAGAGACAATTGTACTGGTTGACTTTAACATCGACTGGTCCACCTGTAGTTCTCCTAACCCTTCCAACCACATAAACCTCTTTGGATTCTCACAATTAATAACAACTCCTACTAGAATCCACAAACCTAGCAGTAAGGAAACTACTCTGGACTGGATCCTTATTAACAGCCACCCTGAAACTTATACTCCAGGAACTCTTCCCGACGATATCAGTGACCATATGCTTACCTACATTATTAGACAAAAAGTAAATATTCCAACTACTCATAATCTCAAAACCTCTCGCTCAAAAAAATTCTTCAATCCAGACAGCTTCCTAAATGAATTACAAGCATGTGACTGGTCACCAGTAACCCATCTTGAACTGGATGAGGCTATTACCTACTTTAATACTAACTTTCTTCAAATCCTTGACTGCCATGCACCTTATCATTCTACTAGAATAAGAACCAAATCTACCCCATGGCTCACAAAACAAACTAGGCAAAAGATACTCCTCAAAAATAAAATCTGGACTAAATGGAGAGCCACCAAATGTCCAACAGATCATCTCCTCTTTAAACAGCTAAGAAATGCCACCAAGAAAGATATTCTTAGAGACAAAAAAGACTTCTACCTTCACCTCCAACAAACCAGTCAACAAACTCCACAAAAATTTTGGTCAGGGATAAACAAACGTCTTCACCCAGGTCACCTTACTACTCCAGACCCAGTTGGTTTCAACCATAACAACTCCAACCAGATCCCTGATGCTTTTAACAACTACTTTACAGAAGCCATTCAAACACTAGCCAATTCCTTACCACCCTTCACTGCTTCCCCACTAAATATCCCCAATACTTCATCTCCCACCTTTCATATACAACCTGTATCTACATCTCTCATCTGTAAGTTACTTCAAAAATTAAAACCTTGCACCCCTTCTGCTGACCGTCTCCCATCTGAATACCTACAGATTGCCGCAAAAGCCATTGACTTTCCCATCTCTATCCTTATTAACAGAACCATCTCAGAAGGTAAAATCCCTACTTTATGGAAAGTTTCCCACATCATCCCTCTACATAAAGGTGGACCTTCTATTGAGCTTTCTAACCTTCGTCCTATTGCTTTACTCTCCCCATTAGCTAAGATAATGGAAAAATGTATTCACAAACAACTACTTAACCACTTACTACAAAATAACCTACTGACAAACTGCCAACATGGCTTTAGGCCATTCCATAGCACATCGACTGCCCTCTTATCCTTTACCGACTCTAAAAACAAAAATCGTAACAATAACTGTTTTTCCTCTGCATTGACCTGTCAAAAGCCTTTGATATGGTTAACCATAACTTACTTCTAGACAAACTAAAGGCCCATTCTCTCGATCCTCAAGCTATACAATGGTTTATGTCATATCTGGAAAATAGACATCAAGCAGTACTTTGGCATAACAATCTGTCTTCACTACTCCCAGTAAATATTGGAATACCCCAAGGCTCTATCTTAAATCCCCTACTCTTTTCCTTATTTATTAACAATCTACACATGAACATACCTCAAGCCACTTGCATTCAATATGCTGACGATTCCACCTTAATATGTTCAGCCAAGAATATAGCCTCTCTCCACTCTCTCACCCAAACTGTTTTTAATAATGTTGAAAACTGGTTTTTGCAACACTGCCTACTCCTGAATCCCAAAAAAACAAAACTACTGCTTTTTACTCCAACCCATAAATCACCTATTCCATTCTTCTCTTTAACCTCTAGCAATGGTATCAACATAACCCCAGACACCACAACCCGCCTGCTAGGTGTAATAATTGATAATCGTCTCAGCTTTGATGACCCATCAACTGCACCATAAAGTCTGTTAATAAAAAACTTGGTACCCTCTATAGAATTAAACCCTTCCTTACCCCTTCATCAAGGAAAACTATTGCCCAGACCCACCTAATTTCTACCCTTTTCTATGCCTCTGTTATATATACTAATCTATCCAAAAACAACCTCTCTAAACTCTCCACCTGTTATAATAGCATATATAGCATCCACTTGCACATAAATAAGGTACACTACCTAAGGAAAAAAGTGAAAATTTTAATTTAGGCTGCCTTAGGTGACTCAAACATGTGTGGTTGGCAGCAATCTGGATTGGATAGTAATTATTCAAAAAAGTACACCTGCTGGGTTACTTTCTCTGTTGCACAATGTGTAACGGAGGTGAATTGACAGAAATGAGATACATGGTGCATTGTTCAAATCCTGTTTATAGGACACTTTGTCATAAATCACAATATTTACTTTACCATTATTTTCCGTTTTAAAGTAAGTTTGCTCTCCACTTGGCATCATACAAACACAGTTTACTACCTAAGGAAAAATGTGAAAAATTTACTTTAGACTGCCATACATAATGTAAATGTGATTGAGAACAGTGCATTGTCTTCAGCACTCTGGACAGTACTGAGAAGAGAAATTCGACCTGTCACAGACCTATCGCAAGGTTTGAGAGCAATGGCTTTCGGTAAATAATGCAGGCTAGTAAGGATTCAAATCCAGCTAGAAGAGACTTTTTAAAAGGGTGTAAGAAGCAAATTTACAGAAAGTTTTGTATAGGACTGTAACATTAATGAAAAATGCTAATGTTCAGCATGATTCGTGCATGCAATGAAAATGTGCTTTTTGGAATATATGAATAATGTATGACATATAACACAACTTAAGGTATGTCGACTTGCCTAGACATGACAATGAATATATCTCATATAAAAATCACTAGCATATGTAAGGTGGATGCAATACCTTTACTCTAATCATCATGACTCATCACATATCATCACGACTAATCACATATCCCAGCAATGCATTTAGGACCCTTGTATCTTCTGAAGCATGCATGTAACATAAACCAACCTGTTTTGGTCATCACATTCAGCTGCGTCCATGTGAACCATAATTACTTGCAGTAAGAATGCCTTTCAGATAGGAATGCATTTCAAGACAGGATTACAACCACACAAACACATATAGATCACTCTGAAGAGTATCTCCATTCATTCAGATATCAGTAAATGTCAGACGCCCATGATGTAAAGTTAACTCTCCTGTGGCAATATCATTTAATACCGTAAGTTGCAATTTTTGCCTGGTGTATCCCATAGGTTCAATTCCCAGCAGTTACATAAGTATTTTAATGTTGGATAAAACACAAACTGATAATATGTCAGAACTCAGCCATCTTTCACCTTCCAAAGTGCAACTCTCAAAAGTCATGGCAGTAAGCAGTCCATTGTTGAAAATTCAAATGTGTGACAATAGATATAGCATCACACATGGCACAACTCAATGCCATGTTTCATACGTTTACTGATATCTGCCGTAAGTAGTTCCAATGTGTATGCCAAGGCATTCATTTACTTACAATCATACAAATGCAGTTGGCAAGGCTGTGCATGTTTGCACAATGCCAGTAACAAGTGAGATGTGTATTAGGCACCAATTCAGACATAGTTTGTAAGCCTGACATTTGTAGACATGGCTGGGGATGGAGAGCATGGTGCTAAATTTAGATCACAAAGGTGGGGTGTTGAGGAATCCAGGATATCTGTGGCATGCCCCATGAAGTATTACAGACATAAGCTGCTGGAGGGGGATTATACTATGTCAAAGTATAAGGCTGAAGATTGGAATAGCTTAGCTAAGAATGTCACCACTGCAACTGACAGTCCACACAGTGGGGAGCAATGTTGTCAACATTATAGTGACCTTAAAAAGAACAAGCAGGATATCATAAGCCAATGGGAGGCAGAATTTAGGACTGGGAACATTCTCCAGTTATGTAAGTATACTAAACAATACCTGTCTATGATATGGCAGTAATTATCTAGCCAATCAATGCAGTTCCTCATTATGCTTTCATACATATTTTTCTTCTTTTTGTTCTCTACATCTGCAGAAGAAACTGTTACAAACTGTGGGGTGTACCAAGAGATATTAACTTGTCTCAGAGAGGCAGAGGGTAAGTATGAATCAAGTACAATTTAAAGCCACAATATTATTTTCATTCCTTCAAGCACTGGCATCTCGAGCAGGCATATCTCATAATCCATGTCAAGCAAACATGCCTTCCCCAATAACTACTTACATTAGACAATTAGAAAAACAGCTTTACTGTGTGGGGGTTCAATACCCAGAAGCAACATTTTTTCTATAAACTGATAATTATTCATAAGATCTTAACAACAGTCTGCGAGGAATAATTACATTATAGTAATATCAATTATTAAGTTAGAATGCTTAAGTCCAATCTGTCATAGTGAAATAAAGGCAGCTGTTCTGATATCTTATCAATGATATTTCCTACTTTAATACCGCAGTAATACCTTTGCATCATATATAGATGTTTCAAAGGTGTACAATAGTAAATTATCATAGTTGTTTATTTACTGCAAAATAAAAGTATGTTTAAAGTATACAATACCGTTACATAACAAGTATCTATCTCTTTTGTCTCCCCCCGCCCCTGTCACTCTTTGTTGGAGGTGGTTACAATTTATTAACAATCTGCTGTTTGTATAACTTGTTGATGCAAGTTAATCATCAACAGCACAGAGAGGTACACTGACTATTGCAGCCTGGCCTGCCATACCTCCACAGATGGCAGTACAGACACCCAGCACTTCAGGGTCACAGTCTGTCATTGCTGCCTCTTTAACATCTGCCCTACCTGTTCCAAGTGCACCAGGTAGCTCTACCCTGGCTGGTGGTACAGTGGAACATTCTTAGAGCAGTATCAGTGGAGGTGGTGATTTTGTCACCCAGCAGGAGCTGACTTGATTCATGTATCAACAGGGTTGAAAAGGTCCTGCATCACTTTGCAAAGATGATTCCACATTTGGCACTGAGCCAGAGAGATGCTGCAGAAGACAGTGATAATAGTTCTGAGGGTTAGGACTATATTCTCACTATTCTTATGCTGGACGTGGCTGCAGCTTCTATGTTCCCTACTTATCCTCGATCATGTTATACCACAACCTTTTCTCTCCATTATCATCCCTGCCTGTCTTGTATGTTCTGTATGTCTGTGTATGCTTCCTAACCTACCCTACCTAACTGTCCCTCTCAATCCTAACCACCCTCCACAACATTCCTCTCTCTCATAAAAAATATGCTCCATACATAGCTCTCCATTTTGCCTAATCAACCTGACACAATTGATTTGGTCCATTCAGTCATACATTATTCCATTATTGTCAGCCATCACTGGTATGGTGACTCCCTGAAGTCATGAAATTGAGTGGAAAATTGTACATTGACATTCTGAAGAAGTAGACAGCTATGGTGCTCTCCCATGACCCTCCTGCAACTTTCTATATTATTTTCCTTGTGTGCTACCTTCAGCTTGGCATCTTTTTTTTTACCACTACCCTATCCACCCGTTTTTCATATCTCTAATCTGATAAAAAATAGATTTACACACACACAAATGGCCAGAAATGGCCCGTAAAAAAAAACATCACTTTATGTATAAATGGTTCATTATTCAATTTTATTGTTTTAATATTTTATAAGAAATATAATACATTTCTAATATCACATAATATTGTAGGCTCTTTGAGCATTTTCAATGTTTGAATTATTAATTTAGGTCATTTTGGATATCCAATTTGCATGGATGAATATCCCTTTAAATATAGATCAGAATTTTGAATTTAATTTATTCCAATGATTTTATTAACCAATCATGTTTTGGTGGAGCTATGTGCTAATCCATAAGTATTTTAAATGGCAAGATTTTTTTTATTCTGATGAAGTCCACAGTTGTGGACAAAAGAGCTTATGTTACATTTTGTAGTGGAATAAAGATATCCTTGTCAGCCATCTGGTTTGGACTACCTTTGTTCTTGGTTCATGTGGCTTTTTGTGGTTAATAATATTAGATGCAATAAGAACATTAATGGTATCAAAATAAAATAAGATTTTAAACTAAAGATTCAACTGTTTGCTGATGATATATTACTAACAATATGAAATATAGGAAATTCATTAGCACATATAATTAGTTCTGTGAGTCAGTTTGAAGAAATCACAATATTTAATCATAATAAAACAAATACATTATTAATTAAAAAAAAATTAAAATAATTAATTCAAAAATATTCTAAATTCAATTGAAATGCTAATCAAATGAAATACCTTGGTATAACCATTATGTCTAATAGTAAAGAAATGATACGTACAAACTTTCAATGGGTTGTTGATAAAATTTGAAGTTTAGTCACAAATTGGAAGAAATTCTTCTTTACCATGAAAGAGCAATTGATGCTTATTAAGATGGTAATTCTTCCTAAAATATTGTTTGTCTTACAATCTTTTGTATTACCTCCACCCAAAAAAATTGATGAAGAAGTTAAGTAATATTCTACGTAAATTTTCTGGCATCCTAATAAACCAAGACTTTTCTTTGATTGGCACAGATTCCTTTGATCAGCACAGAAAAGGTTGGGATAACGGTGGAATAGGATTCCCCTGATTTTTAATTGTATGCTACTCCAAAAATTATAAAGGTTGTAGCATTGTGGATACGTTCATCTTATGATTCAAAATGGAAACAAATACATCAAGAAATATTATTAGTAAATAATATATCACAACCAGTCATAAATAGTCCCTAATAGTTTTATCTGATTATTAAAAGATTTTTGTGTAAATGAAATTCACACTCTTCTCAAATTCCCTATTTAAATAACATAATTCCCTTTTTCCAAAAGTTCACATATTCTAACCACTATATTAAAGACTTAATATTTTCTATGTTTCTAATTGCATATATAAATGATTGCTTAGAAACTCATAACATCAACAAAATGCTAGTACTGAAACAACAAAGTAACTTAATTTATTGGTGTCAATTCTTAAACTGTGCTGATATATATACTGTTGAAAATTTAAGGTCCAAATACAATCAAGATTCTGAGAACTGGCTAATTTTACAAATATTTAGAGACTCTGTGAACACAATGATAAATAAGGTATTTAACCTAGATAAGAAATCATTCCCAAATTATTGGAATTCTTAATAAATATCAATAATAATGCAATGAAAAATAAATCATATATGTCACAAATTTATAAAATTTTGAAGTTAGCTTTTACATATTTAGACAATTCCTGTTGGAATTATTCCTCAAAAATTAATAATGAAGATTTATTTGAAGAATACAAGAACATAATAATAAAATGTATAGAGAAAACCACATTTTCATTATACTGGAAAATTTTCACTTGGAAATTCTTGCACAGAGCTTTTGTCACACCTAACAAAATTACAATTATGTATAAATCAAATTGAATTACATGTTGGAGATCTGATTCTGAAATAGCTGACTGCATGCAAATTGAATAAGAATGGAATGTCATCTCCCTTTTTTGGGGAGAAAATATTAAAATCTAATGATAAAACCACATCTTCATTATATTGGAAAATTTTCACTTGGACATTCTTACAAAGAGCTTTTGTCACTCCTAACAAAATTACAATTATGTATACATCAAATAGAATTAAATGTTGGAGATGTAATTCTAAAATAAGAGCTGAGTGGTTGCATATGGTATATAAATGTAAAGGCACCCCCCCCCCTTTTGGAAATAAATTAATAACTTCAGTCTATATGGTCAGATAGATGTAATATTTATAAATATTTAGTTTTATTACATGTTACAATTCCTGAGATAATTCCAGAAACCCAAGTGCCTCTTCTTTGGTACATTCTTGCAATAGCCAGAAAAGTAATTACTAAAAATTGGAAAATTAAAGTTAACCCCTCTAGTGTTGAATTTATTAGTATGGCAAAATTGTTTACAGTCATGAATTGCATACTATAAAAATTGTGTGACAATACACGAATGGAATCCACCATGATGGATATAACGACTGCGTAACCAAGTTTTAATCACAACACATTTATTGTAATAAAAGAAAGAACAGATGAGTGCTTTCGCGTACAAACAAGTACGCTTCTTCAGATCTAACACACTTTGTTTAAAACAACCTTATATACCAAAATTCTTACATTCCAATAGAACAATTGTTCAATCATCCAATTAACTACTCTGAATGCATTTTCTTAATGGGAGTTATTTTTACTGACTAGTACCTCTACGCCCATATGTAATAAAACATCATGAATAAATGAACATCCTATATTATTACTAAATAGAAAGTAAAACAGTATATAACCAAATTTCTAATCTATTATCATAATATATAACAATATTATACTTTTGTCTAAAAACTTAATTTACATATATTGAATAACACAAAAACATGTGCTAACTATATATAGAACACAGAAGTGTATAAAAATATATAAAAATATATATGAAAATATATATAAAAACAAACAAATATGTTAAATATTCATGTGTATACATACATGTATATAGACATATACAAATAAATAAATAAATAAAGCATATATATTATAAAATCATTTATTGCTGCATGCTTCCAATATAGGCTTAATAGATATAAATTGATTAAGGCCAGATGATAAATGTGCTCGCAGACTAAAAATCCATTGGAGTTCTACCATCTCTAAATAATTTATATTATTACCCCCTCTCTCTTTAGGTCTTAATATTTGTAATACTCTAAATCTGAATTCATGCCCCTCATTCATCATAATATGTCTAGCTAGGGCATTCTGTTGGTTAGACTTTCTGATTTCATAAGAATGATTATATATTCTGTCTTTAAATCTTCTCATTGTCAAACCAACATAGAACGCTGTACAATGTAAGCAAGTGGCCAAATAAATAAGGTTAGTACTGTTTTACGAAGCAAAAAAACGAGGTCTGAAAACATAATTCATATCAGGATGTATGAATACTTGTGAATCTGTAATTAATTTGCACATATTACACTTATTACAAGCATATGTGCCTATTCTCTCATCATGTTCTGACCATTCATTTAAAAGTTGTCCATGATCAGAACAAAGTAAACACTTCAAATTGTTGCTATTTTTATATATAAACTTGGGTGTTTCACCTACAATATCAGCAATGGAGGAATCCATTGTTAATATTTGCCAATTCTTCCGTATAATTCTTACAATTTCTCTATTGTCATTAGTAAATCTGGTGGTAAACGCTACCCTCTTATCCTTTGAATTGCTGATATTGTAGGTTATTCATGATGTTTTATTACATATGGGCGTAGAGGTACTAGTCAGTAAAAAGAACGCCCATTAAGAAAATGCATTCAGAGTAGTTAATTGGATGATTGAACAATTGTTCTATTGGAATGTAAGAATTTTGGTATATAAGGTTGTTTTAAACAAAGTGTGTTAGATCTGAAGAAGCGTACTTGTTTGTACGCGAAAGCACTCATCTGTTCTTTCTTTTATTACAATAAATGTGTTGTGATTAAAACTTTGTTACGCAGTCGTTATATCCATCATGGTGGATTCCATTCGTGTATTGTCACACAATTTGCTACTGGCTTTGGGTTGACGAGTGGATCTTTGGATTTTTAGCGGTATCTATTTTTGTTCCCATACTATAAAGATGGGAACTTCTAATATTACACATTCATATAAACATTGGCTTAAACTTAAAGACTTGCTTGAAAAACATTAATTGTTGTTGATATTTATAACTGTGATGCATTGATCAGCTGTGGACCTAGGTAAATAGTTATTATTTATTTTATAACTGATTTGTTTATCTATTGTTTTAAAACCAAATAAAAAATAAATAAAAAAAGAACAAAATTATTATCCTAATAATTCTACATACAATGGAATCAATAAACTTTCATATCCTCCAACCCAGCAGCTCAAGATCATAGGATTAGATTAATTTTAACTTGCTTTTTTCCAGTCTTTCTTACCTTGTTACAGTGTAAAGCCTTGGTGCATTACAACCTAAGATGAATTACTTTTTTGCTTTAATACCTTTAGCATATACACAGCCACTGGTAGACTCCCCAACCTCACATTTAGAATTCTCTTGACTTCATGCTATACAAACCTGCTATACAATATAACATGTAATTTATGTCATGAAGTGTTTACACAGATATTAATAACAACAAAAACTGTTATACGTCTTTAATCCTTTCGTTGTCCTTCTATACATTAATGGCATATAGTTTAATACAGTAAACAAATTTCCAGTCTTTCTAAACTACTTTGTCTTATAAATCCATATTTCACATGACTAATCATATATCTAATTAGACTGATGTTTTACAGTCTCTCATTTATTCATTAATTTCACAATGCTGTTGGTCATCTTCCTGGTCATCTACATCTCACAACACCAATTTTTGGTTCATAACCAAAGTTCTACTGATTCTTTTAGTCAGCTCCAGTGCTTTTTTCTATCACTCAAGCATCAAATCCAAAGTATTGCTGATTCTTTTAGCTGGCTCGAATGTTTCTTTTTTTTCTGTCATGCAAGCATTTTCCTTTGTAACAGTGGAAAATATTTCACAAGCAAAGATTCCTAATGAACTTTTTTATTTGTCAGGAGACTGCAAAGCAAAGTCTTCTTATGCTTGCTGGATCACTCTTTGTTGGTTAAACTTCTTTAGTTCCTCCTTTTCCTATTCTGCTTCAAAAATGTATTTGATCTTCTAGGAAAAAAAAAAAAAATCTGAAGTCAGTTGGATGAAGCAATTTGAATCTCACACCTGCCTCTTGATATTCCCTGTTTGTTGGATTAAACTTGTTTTTCCCCTACCTGTTGTACAGTGAAATATATGCTTAGGTGCTGTAAACTTATTATCAAAAAAGAAAAAAAATGGACTGACTTTTCCAGCTGAAGACCTATTATGCTGAGTAAAGTTGACTATAAAATTATTTTACAAGAAAGACTTGAAAGAGTGTACAAGGATGTGATATTTTAAAAGGTATGTGGTATACACAGTAAAAGCATAAAACAATTATTAATTTCAACTAAAACATTAACAATATTGGGAAAATATAAATTAGAATAAAGAGTAGTTGTATGTGATGTTAGAAAATCAAACAACAGAATCATGCATAATAATATATGGGAAATGTTACTTTAATATAGTGTTCCAGTGAAAGTGGCTAGATTTTTACAATCCATTTTCGGCAGTTCTATTGTGAAGCTGCTTATAAATAGTTGGGTAAGTATTTGTGTTAACCTTTATAATTTGACAGTGTTGTCAAGCAGGACTGCCCTATGAACAGTGTCTTGTTTGGTCTAGTAATAAAGTCAGTTATCTAATATAGAGGGATTAGGTTTAGTACAGCTAGGGTGCAATACATCAGGGGTTGCCCTCCTTTTGATCCTTTGATTTAGACTTATGCAGATTAAATTTTTGTAGTGGTCAGAAAGAACACTTAGGTAAAATAAATAACAACAAGTCATGTCATAATGTAATGTACTGTACTGTACAGCCTGAGGTTAGAGATTAGTAGGGAGAAAAGCAAAGAGTCTATGGATACCAGAAAGGTAAATGGAATTTATTTTTAATTTAATGGAAATTGAGTCATCAAGAGTAAAATTTGGTTCTAAAGATACAGTGGTAGACCTGAAGAAAAGTTCGCTACAAGATGTGGCTAGGTTAATAGCAACATGGAAAATATGTATTATACTTTTGAGAAAAAGGGTATTTAATAAAGTCTGTTTTTTTCAATGCAATTATTTGGAAGGTGGTTTCTCAGAAAGAAAAAAAATATGATTTTTTACCTTTCTGGAGTCTTATAAAATTCAAAGCATAAAAGAGGTATGGCCTTAATAAATCTCATTTTTAATATTCTTTTGTTGCTGTTGTTGAATTCTGTAGATCAACAGATGGAGTCTGTCCGAAAACTATTATGAGTTAGATATGGGAATATATTTCTAGTATGTAGACAAAGCAAGCAAATTAAAGACATGGGTGATAGTATTTTTTAAACTCTAAAATGGATATTGATAAGCTAATAGGAAATAAGACTAGGAAAGTATGGTATGACATGGTAAATGAAAAAAAATTCAAGGGTGCATCCACAGAATGAATTATCAGTCACTATAAAGATGATTATTATAAAGAGAATGGTGACATTTTACAATTGTCTGAGTTAAAACCAACACAGGCAGATGAGATCTCAGTTTAATGTCTAATGTAAAGGACAGCATGCTGATACATACATCACCCCCCTTATGCAGTACTGCAAAGTTAATATTGGAAAATGAATACCAGCAGCTAGTGTAGGAATAGAACCCCATTCTTCTAATCTTCCAGCAGCAGAGGAGAGTGTGCTGTCTGTTGAGCCACAGACATATCGTCAAAGTTAATATATATATATATATTGCTTTTAACTTTGTTTGTATAACCTTCTTCCCAAAATATACTTCATCATAAGAACAGTGAAAATGTTAGCATTTAGAGTATTTTAATGTATGACATGGAAAATGATTACATGAAGTTACAAGGGTTCCTGACTACGAAAATCCAGGGTCTCAAACACCTATCCTGTACAGATAGGCTAAAAGCCCTGTTCTTCTACACAGTTTTGTACAGACTGCTCAGAGGTGACCTGTGTCTGGCATACAAGACCATCTCAGACTCAGTCTTGATGGAGTTGCTGCATATCCGTAAGTCAAACTCCACTCACGCAACCCACATGCAAGGCCTCAACTTGGTCTGTGACATTAATAGAACTTGTTGGTGGGATAGATTTGTGTCTCAGTGACTCCCCCATATGTGGAATAGACTCCCTCTCCATGCCAGAACACCTCACTACCCTCTTTAAGAGGAACCTGGACAACTGGATGGGAAACAGAAAATATACCCCCTGGGATCCCACCTGTATCCCTGCTGGACAGGGAAAACAGGTGCTGACTTTGTGCAAACATGGGTGACATTCATGGCTAGGCTTATAAGGGCTTCCAGGCCAATAGCCTAGTATCATCCTATGAACCTATGAAATGAGGATAAGGTTATTTCTTTGTGCAACAAAAAAAGAATGTCGTAGTGCTAATTACATGATTTTTGATATACCCATCAAGTGGATTCAGAAATAGCAGTAACATAACTATACTCTGATAGCTTGCACTTTCATAACTGTGGGATGTGATCTCTTCAGCACTAGCCATGAATAACTGGTAGTGTAACAGGGATAATCCTATATAATGAAACCATACATTTATGAAAATGGTAGGCAATGAACAAATGAGCAGACCATACTACAATATGCCTCAAATAACATCAATAATAAGCATACCTCTAGGGTGGTCAAACAGGATGGTGTGCTGGATTTCCTCCATGTACAGAACACCAATGACAAAATCCTGAACCATATCTTAGCCCACTATAGGTCATCTTGTATGTTACAAGAAGATTACAATACATACCTGGACCTACTGGAGACACTTAGCATACAACCTAACACCCTATTTGTGGAAGACTTTAATTATCCCTCAGTAGATTTTGAATCATACGTGGCCTCAAATCTACAGGCAAATAGGGAATACGCCCACTAGAGGCTCCAGTATACTGGACCTCATGCTCACAAATATGGGTGAACACTGCACCCCCTCCAGTGTCTCATCCTCCCAGGTAATGTCTGGCCATAAAGCTGTCTCCTTCAAAATCAAAATAAATTCTGTAGTCCCATTAAAACCAGTAATAGTTTGGAATTATTCCAAAGGCAAATTACTTGTTATTAAGTGATGGTTTGTCAAAATTCAGTGCCCCTCCAAGCCCCAAGAACACAGCAGCCTATGATGAGTTGCTTTCAGAAACACTGTACAACCATGTCAATGGCTGCACTGTGGCTGCTGTACCTACTAGAAGTAAGCTCAGGACCAGACCCAGAAACAAAACACCCTGATTGCATCCCAACTTAAGCAGGATATATGACAAAACAAAATTATGGCAAAAATCAGGAAGGGTAATTCCCATAAAGATCACTCTCTCATCAAACTAAAAAGGCATCTAAGTGGGCTAATTAGGTCAAACAAAGCCATCTTTGAGGTTAAGATAGCCTTTCAGGTAAAAGAATACCATAAGGCCTTCTACAGCTATGTCTGAAATCTCAAGGGTGTCACACAGAAATGTGCTGAACTATTGATTAATGGTGCCACATTCACCAAACCTGGTGATATAGAGAACCTGTGAGAAGACAAATTTAATTCCAATTTTATTCCCCCTACCAGGCAACATCTCCCCAAAAGTACCCTTAAATATAACCCCTTCAATTATAACTAATCAGCATGTACTGGCTGAACTCACTAAACCAAAAAACATGGCCTCAATGGGTCTACCATAACATCCCATCCCAGGATGGCTCCTGAATAGTCTAAAATACTACTAAGCAGGATCCCTGGGGTCATTATTTAACTGTAGTCTTAAAACAGGCTTTTTGTGCCACGTGAATGAAGGACTACAATGGTCATCCCCCTTCATAAGGAAAGACCTATAACAGATTCTGGAAACTATAGCCCCTTACTCTGCCTATTCTTATTTGCAAAGCCATGAAAAGAATGATCAAGGAAATTATCAACAAAGACCCACACTCTCGACTACCTTTAAAATGCACCACACTCAAAGACTTCTCAGATCAAACAATCAAAACCTTATAGAAGTTTACAGACCCCTCCACCCCCCAGGACAATACCTCCTGTCATACTCACTAGCACGCCTTTGGAACTCCCTTCCCCCCTCCATTCGTACCATTACTAGCCTCCCATCCTTTAAAAAATCACTCCATTCTCATCTAACTTCCACATGGGAATGCTCCTGCTCCCATCCCTCATAACCTACACTTTACTTCAACACTCTTTCCCTTTCTTCTCTCACATCCCAGGTAACAAATTCTTGCTTGCTTCTATTATACAACTCCTTACTAGTATCTAGCAATTCCTTACTCTACTCCATCTAACTACCTATCCTCAATCCTACTAGAAAAAAAAAATTATCATACTTTTGACATTATTACCTTTGATTGAAATGCTTTTGATCAGTCTGTTTACCTCTGTAATCTTCATGCAATCTATGTGTGTATATTAATCTTTGTGTAATCTGTATGAGGAGCTTTTCTCCCCAGGACTCCATTGAAAACAGGTTCCTCAGGCCCAATGGACTATCCTGGTTAAACAACTGCAAATAAATAAAATAATAAATAAAGACATAAAGACCACCAGTCACTGGATCCATTCCAGTTTGGCTTTGTCAAAGGAAGATCATGCTTACTAAATCTGGGGAATTTCTTTGAAAATATCGCTAAGGCAATAGATGAGGGAAAAACTGCAAACTGCCTACCTAGATCTGGCTAAGGCATTTTATACAATACCCCACTCAGGCATTGTCAATAAACCTATAGAACTATGTATAACCCCTATTATAACATACTGGATAGCTAGCTGACTCATTGATAGGACCCAGGAAGTTTTAATCAGTGAGGCCATCTCCACAAAGAGGCTGGTCACTAGTGGAGACTCCAGGACTCTGTGCTAGACCCAATCCTCTTTGGTATTTACTTCTTGGACATCAAAGCCAATGTCAAACACTTCTGGCTAACCAAGTTCACAGATGATTTCAAACTAGAAGCAATCATTGAATCTCCCTAAGACAAGAACACCCTTCAGGAAGGTGTAACACAGACAAATGGTTGGTGCCAAAACCATAGCTTAAAACGCAATACCAAAAAATGCATTGTAGTACCTTTTGGGAAGTCTGTCATCCAGGGTAACTATGTCATCAATGAAACACCCTTAAAAGTGGATTCAGTAGTCAGGGATCTGGGAATTCATGTAGATAGTAACCTAGCCTTCAATCAACATATGTAGTAAAAAGTTCTTCAGTGTTGTTCAACTTATAAGCTAAAGCATGGCATTTAGGTCCAGAGAGGTCATCATAATACTGTATTCAGCCCTCATCAGACCCATCATACAAATAGCAACTGGAATGACCATAAAGGTTCCTGACAAAAAGAATACAGGGAATAAACACAATGTTTCATACTGATCACCTCAAAGTCTTGTATCGTTACTCGGTATCATGCAGACTTCTAAGAGTTGATCTTTGCCTGGCATACAAGGCATCCCTGGTCCCTGTTTTGAGGAACCTTTTGCACTTCTGAAAAACAAACAGGATTAGAACTACTAGATTAAAAAAACCTACATTTTTCTTGTGATATAAATAGGACATGTTGGGGAGACAGATACATTTCTCAAAGAATTCCCATTTATTTATTTATTTATTTTACATTTGGTGACCGGGAGTGTCCAGTTGAGCTATTGTCCTTTTTCAGCAGAGGCCCGGGGAAAAAGCTCCAATGATATAAAATGCAATAAAAATAGCAATACAGATACATTTCAATAAAAATAGCACTAGAGAATTCTGGTAGTTAAAATATGTAAGCTACATACATATATATTGTTGACAGATAAAACAATACTATAAACAAAAAGGAGAATGTTAAACAAGTAGAATAAGTTCTATGTTTTGGTTTAAAAAGAGAGTTGAGTAAATATAAGGTTTTGTATGCAGAGTATCAGAAACTTAAAGGTTACACAAGAATTTCAGGGAGCAAAGTATGGAAGAAGCTTTGGAGGTCACATAGGAAACATAGGGTGAATTAGTTAATGGTAAGTTTTAGTAAGTTAGTCTGACTGTACTACAAAGATAGATAATAATCAGGAAGGGCGAGTACAATGGAAGCATAGGATGAATTAGTTAATGGTAAGTTTTAGTAAGTTAGTCTGACTGTACTGTAAAAGATAGATAATAATCAGGGAGGGTGACTACAATGGAAACATAGGATGAATTAGTTAATGGTAAGTTTTAGTAAGTTAGTTTGACTGTACTGTAAAAGGTAGATAATAATCAGGGAGGGTGACTACAATGGAAGCATAGGATGAATTAGTTAATGGTAAGTTTTAGTAAGTTAGTCTGACTGCACTATAAAAGGGTGAATTAGTTAATGGTAAGTTTTAGTAAGTTAATCTGACTGCACTATAAAAGGATGAATTAGTTAATGGTAAGTTTTAGTAAGTTAGTCTGACTGCACTGTAAAAGGTAGATAATAATCAGGAAGGGTGAGTACAATGGAAGCATAGGATGAATTAGTTAATGGTAAGTTTTAGTAAGTTAGTCTGACTGCACTATAAAAGGGTGAATTAGTTAATGGTAAGTTTTAGTAAGTTAATCTGACTGCACTATAAAAGGATGAATTAGTTAATGGTAAGTTTTAGTAAGTTAGTCTGACTGCACTGTAAAAGGTAGATAATAATCAGGAAGGGCGAGTACAATGGAAGCATAGGATGAATTAGTTAATGGTAAGTTTTAGTAAGTTAGTCTGACTGTACTGCAAAAGGTAGATAATAATCAGGGAGGGTGACTACAATGGAAGCATAGGATGAATTAGTTAATGGTAAGTTTTAGTAAGTTAGTCTGACTGTACTGTAAAAGATAGATAATAATCAGGGAGGGTGACTACAATGGAAACATAGGATGAATTAGTTAATGGTAAGTTTTAGTAAGTTAGTTTGACTATACTGTAAAAGGTAGATAATAATCAGGGAGGGTGACTACAATGGAAGCATAGGATGAATTAGTTAATGGTAAGTTTTAGTAAGTTAGTCTGACTGCACTATAAAAGGGTGAATTAGTTAATGGTAAGTTTTAGTAAGTTAATCTGACTGCACTATAAAAGGATGAATTAGTTAATGGTAAGTTTTAGTAAGTTAGTCTGACTGCACTGTAAAAGGTAGATAATAATCAGGAAGGGTGAGTACAATGGAAGCATAGGATGAATTAGTTAATGGTAAGTTTTAGTAAGTTAGTCTGACTGCACTATAAAAGGGTGAATTAGTTAATGGTAAGTTTTAGTAAGTTAATCTGACTGCACTATAAAAGGATGAATTAGTTAATGGTAAGTTTTAGTAAGTTAGTCTGACTGCACTGTAAAAGGTAGATAATAATCAGGAAGGGCGAGTACAATGGAAGCATAGGATGAATTAGTTAATGGTAAGTTTTAGTAAGTTAGTCTGACTGTACTGTAAAAGGTAGATAATAATCAGGAAGGGCGAGTACAATGGCAGGACCAGTGTTTTTTAAAGTGGTCTTTGTTTGCTAGCTTAAATTGTTTGGGGTGAGTCAGGGTCCTTTCTCTGGAACAAGCCCCCCATCTATGTGAAGCGGAGTTCCTCCCTACCCTTATTTAAGTGCAATGTAGGACAATAGATGGGTAATTGGAAATTCAACCCTAGTCTGGCTGCTATGTCTCTGATGGACAGAGACAGTCAGTAAATCACCCCCTATATAAATCAAATTTGTGGGTAACATTTAGGTTGCACAGCTAGGCTTATGAGTGCTCTAGTGATTGTTAGCCTAGTATACACCTATGAACCAATGAACCTATGAAAAAGACAGTAGCCCAACAGTATGCATATAGTGGTGCTCACCACAGTATACATCGAAGCACTGCACTTGTCCAATATTAACATAGCTGACAACCCTAAAAGGGGCTATACAGCAAAGTGCACAAACTTTGTTTATTTTATAAATGGGAATTAAATGTGGTGATAGGAGAGTGAGAAAGGAGACAGAGCAAGCATGGGAATGCATAGAATTGCAATGGGAAGGGAAAAGTTGCATGAGGTGGGGGATAGTACAGTTGCATAAGTAAACTTACCATAATAGTAGATGTTTGAATGATCACTGCTGCAGTAGCCTTAGCTATAAGTTACATCATGCACAGGATGTAATAGCCAGCCAGCTTCAAAAGCTTCAACAGCACCTTCCATGTGTCCAAACCATTGTTCAATTTGAGTTGAGCTGAAGAAAAAGAGTGGTTTGGGCACCAAACCCTTCAGTGCATTCATGCCAACTAAGATAGGGAGGCTGCAGCCCTGAAAAAAATCAATGCTAGGAAATTAAGTTAGAGTTCTTCTCCCTGGCAACAAAAACATTCAAAAATAAAGGGGCTGGAGTGAGCAGGATAGTTATTGCAGCAATAATCATTCAAGCATTTACTGTTTTGGTAAGTTTACTCACACAAACACACTATGTTCATCATAATGATTACTGCTGCAGTAGCCTTAGCGAATAGCCAGATTACCATATTTTAAACTGACTGGGAGGACCCCTGCAGAATCGTCCTAGCAAAGTGTGTCATAGACCTGGATAAGGAATACAGCTTATACTACTTTGTAAAGGTATGCACAGATAACCAAGTTCCTGTTTCTAGAGTATTTCTAGAAATCCAGTTCTTTTCAAAAATCCACAGATGAAGCAAAGGCTCTGATAAAATGAGCCTTGATCTTTCCTGGAATTGCTATGTTGTGGTGGATATAACAGAAGGTAAGTGTATAAAGCAACCATGTGGAGATGGTCTGCTTTGATGCAGGTTGTCTTTTCTTCTTACCCTCACAAAAAGTGAACAACTGATCAGTTCCCAGAAGATTGTGCTCTGTCAAGACAGGACCTGATCTGTCTATGGACATCCAAGGGTATGAAGTATTCTTTCATCCTCATATTTATGTTCTAGAAAAAAGACAGGGAGATGGATAACCTGGCTCAAAATAAATTCAGATACCACTTTAGACATAAATCAGGGCCGGAGTTAGCATTTTGGGGACCCACCAGAAAATGTCAAGTTGGGACTCTGGGACACCTTCAGTTTAAATATCACCTTGTCACTGCCACCCCTCCTAAGGAACCTTTTAGTTCATGCTGCTAGAAGTAGTTTGCACAGACGGAACTGTAGCTACAATTCTCTTACATTAACACAGGCTTGTGTAACATTCTATGGTTGCCCATTTCACAGAAGGACATTCACAAATGCTGGCATTTAGTTGCAACAATGATACATTACAACAACTCTAGGTACAGGAATGGACTTGTTTGAAATGGTGCCCTAAGCACTACCCACAGTTTTATCCCCCCTTTGTTTTCCCCATCCCAAGCTCACCCTCCCCCCACCATGCACATTACATTTTTCTTCTTTCTCTCACATTTTGCCTTACTCTTCAGCTTTTTCAAGAAGCCATGACTTTCTACATACTCTGATGTAATTTTAATTTTTTTTTTTTGTTTTACACAGCATGTTCACTCAGTGATGGCTTGAACAGAAATTATGATTAAGAGAAGACATTCAGTGCTGCTGTCCAACATCAGTTTTCCTGGCATCTTTTCAATACACCTTTCCTGACAAAGACATCACATTTAGTAAATAATTCAGTTAAGTTAGGGCCCCCAGAATCCATAGCATTATAGATGTCTGGGATGCATTTTGGAGCATTTTCCTAACTTTTTAATCCAATTGCTAGCCTAAACATAAAACATCAGGATTTCAAGGAAGACCTAAGGTGTGCCCAATGCTTAATGGTCAAAGTTGACAAATTAGTAGCTCACAATAAATTAACAGGAAAATTGTTGTGAGGAAACGCAAATCCTATCTGGGAATACTGCCTGCATCCCTAACCCCCCAAAAAATTCAGTCACTGATGGTGCATTCTTCTAGTGTTAAATTGCAGTAAAAGCAGGTATTTAGATGGTCATAATCATGCATTTCAAGTGACTGCTGACATACATATACATAGCATGCTTCCTCACTCCTCATCCCTACCTCTCAAAGGCAGCCACCTGAATATGTGCCTGATATGTGGTTGTTACGAAATGAAAAAAAATAATGATTATGTATTCCAATTTTCATTTGAAGAGTGTCCTGAACAATAAAGTACCCCTAAGAAAGCAATAGTAACCTTCTCTGTAAACCTCCGAGGTCTGTGAGAAACAAAAGAAATGATGACACTATCCTCAGCCTCTATAGAAGCTATAATGAACTCCTGTACACACATCTGAGGTTTGAGTCTGATAAAAATTAAAAAAGTAATGGCCACACCATCTCCAGCCCCTGACACAATATACAACAACATTTGGTTCACACCTCTGAGTAGGGCCGGTTTTGAAATGTTATTACTTGTTAATTGCATTTTTTACTGTTACCCAAAAGAGTTAAGTATGTGCCTAGTATTACTGTGTGTATGTGCACAGATAAAAATCTGAGATATTTTTATACACACACACACACACACACACACACACACACACACACACACACACACACACACACACGCATACACACACACACAAACACACACACACACACACACACACACACACACACACACACACACTGCACATTCATCTTCACAGAAACTGGAGGAATTCCATTTAACCTGCTGCACATTTTGGTAATGGTGGAGTTATTGAGAGCTCACGGATAGATGCACACAGGGAGGGAGGGTATGCAGACTTCACAAAGCAAAATACATAGCCAAGAACTTGACTAGAGTAAAGCTCTAGACACAGGGCTGTATAAATCTTGGCTCTAGATGATTGTTGAAAATTTTATTTTAGTTATTGTAGCTACTATGGTGCTGCTTACTGTGATGGATTTGAAGTCTTCTTAAGACACTCAGTCTTGCTGGCTGGATTCTGCAGAAATCAAAGTCTGGTTATAGTTGCATTTACAGTCTTGTTGCACACAGAAGCTTGCAGAATGTACACTGATAAAAGAATATACTTTGCAGCACCCAACTCAGAACAGTAACAAATAGCTTATTATTACAAACTACATGTACTAATGTTGCAGCTTTTAGTTATTGTTCTACTTTACTTCTCAATCAGCATGGATTTTATAACATTTACCTCGGGACAAATGTGTCCCTGCCAATACCCCTGACATAACTGGATTAATACAAATGTTTATATACAATTTTAGTCATGCACACACATATACATTTCCTCTTGGTATTCTATTTAGGAGAATTGCTCATCCTGTAGAAACAATACTGATTGTTGCAGATGCTAACACAAATGCTTACTTAATGATATTATCTTTAAGCTTCCCTGTTTAACAACGTCCTGTCACATTTTTGCTGAATTTATAAGATCCAGCTTTTCTGACAGTGTGAACATCTTAATTTTGAATTTAGTATTATATTTGGATCTTTGTATAAGAACATCTGTTCTTGTGCAAATGCTGATATGTGCAGAAAAGCATGTTTTTAAGGAAACACATTGTAACAATGTCATATGATAGAAACATGTAAAAAAACAGATTTTACATTTTTTGCTCTCCCTGGCAATGAAATGCATACATCCTGTTTTTAAGTTTGTAAGGAAAGATGTCCATTCAGCAGATTCCTTATTTTCCAAGTCACAGTCATTTAGTATGGATGCTACTCACATATTGCTAAACTCTATTTCTAGATTTAAGCAAGCTTTATCTTATACCTTATTTATGTTGCATATTTGTAGCAAAGTTACTTTCAACCTTAATATATTGTTGACCACACTCTAACAATTCCCTCTTTTTATTTTAAACCAGGGAAATAAATTCAGCATTATTTGATAATACTTTATCATTATGATAATTAAAAACAGAAACTTGACTACCTTTTGCTAAGCAGACTTTAATACATGTAAATATGCAACCAAGCACTACAATAACAATAAAAGAAATTAAAAATACAGTGATTTTTCCTGTCCATCCTGTAAATAGATTACTAAACCATTCACTCCAATCATCATTCCAGTTTTTTCTAGTATGTTGAGACACTTGTGCAATCACTTCTAAATGTGCTTTTACAGATTCTGTTTTGTCTGGAATAAATGTACAACATTGTTCTCCTGTTAAAGCACATGTAGCCCCCTTGGGATGCTTATATGTAATCTAATGCCATTCAATTTTGCAAAACCATAGTTCGTATAGCTGTCATTTCTACAGTAATGTCAAGGGTTGCATTGAAAGTGGCATTTGCCAATACCTCAACTAGTTTAGATAGTTTTCTCAGCTCCCAGATGGCTTTTGCAGCCCTGTACCAAGGGAAAATACTTGCTCCAGAGATTACATCATCTCCTAAATCCATATATTTTAATTTAATATAATCAAGATTTTGATGATGTATATGTGATGTATCTAAGGTGTCTACTGGATTTTCTGGACTTTCAATCACAGGTAATATATTCCTTTTCTTTTTTGCATTTCTAATGCTTCCTTTTGGTAACTCTTTTACATGATGCATTGCTGGTACCACTAATTCTATATAACAGGTGCCATCCCATCCCTTTGGTAACCATTTATAAGCATATTTACCACATATGCAATATAACCCATCTGATAGAGCAACACTGCTATTTATCAGACTGCCATTTACTTGCCCAATAGTAGGAGTTTTATCATGTACAACTGTAAAGTTTTTATCTGTTTTACTTCGCCAACATGTAATATTGGTTTTACACTCATTTTTATCATTTTGTGAAAAATGAAATACTGCTGTGTCACTTAAGATTAACTGACCCTTAATTGGTATTAAAATAGGAAAACCATGAGAAAATACTCCATGTACTGGTATGTGGTTGTGAAAATTTATAATTTCAATTGTTTGAATACAATTGCTATTACCCACTGGAACAGCTCATTTTGTTGAAAACATATGATCCCCTGCACTATAGCAGATAACTGTACTCTTGCTTTACGTAATTGTACATTTATGACTTGATCTCCTGTTTCATTTATTAATACCCTCCAACTACTAAGAGAATTTAGTGGAATGGGTATTAGAGGCATTACTCCTGTTATTTCTGGTATTAAACTACATACCCAACAATTAGAAACATTCATGCTTTTTTGCATACCAACATTGTCTTGTCAAAAAAAGTGTTAAAAGATGGTGACCAATCTTGTTCATTTTTCCACATTTCTTTACTCTCTGTCTTATGTAACTTTACAGTTTGATCAACAGGTTGTAAGTATAATTTAATACAAAGCAATACAATAATAGTTAGTATGATAGCTATTATCAATTTTAAAAAAATCCTTTAAATAGAAATTCCATTGCTGAATCATTTTGCCTTTGGTTATCCAAAAATAGATTTCCAAAAGGATGCACTTTAAACCATGTCAATTTCATTATGGTTTTCTCTGATGGAAACGTACAAGAGAATACATTTAATCAGATTTACTTTACTCACTATTTTTGATCATTCTTAGTTGATCTTTATGTATCAACATTGTTCTGTTTTTCTTTTTTCCTTTGATTTTGTACACTAATGGTCTAATATGTTCCACTACGTCAAAAGGGCCTTGCCAATTGCTACCCCATGGTCCTTCTGTTTGGAATTTTTTTACCAATACTTTGGTTCCACAGGGAAGGTTTTCTTCAGCTGGTAATATTGGCACCTTTTTCCACAGATGGAACGCTTGCTCCCTTGCATTATAGTCACATATACTAGTAAGTTGTTTTAGCCATTCCTGATATTTGTTGATTTCTAGCATGGGCCTACCATTAGGTAAATTTGGGTCAAATGGTAATTGTATGGCATTTTATGGCCTGTCATTATTTCATATGGGGAAATACCTGTTTTGTTATTTGGTGTTGCTCGAATACCCATTAAAATACCAGACAAATGATGTACCCATGTATTGCCCTATTCCAAGCATGCTTTGTTTAGACATTCTTTTAACGTCTGATTCATTCATTTTACAATGCCATTAGATTGTGGATGGAATGGTACTTGAAACCTTTGCTGTATGCCTAACAAATTACACATTTGTTTAATGACATCACTAATAAACTGCGGGCCATTGTCTGACTCTATGACCCGTGGCCATCCCCATTGACAGAAAATATTTTTCCATAAGGCTTCTGCTGTTGCCTTTGCTGTCATGGTTTGGTAGGAATTGCATCTACCCATTTTTAAAAGATGTCCACTACTACTAGTAGATACCTGTAACCTCCCTTTGTTGTTGGTAATGGACCTGCATAATCTATTTGAACTGCATACCATGGCCCATCCGCTGGCTGTACTCGATGTAACTGAGGCTTTTGCTTTTAGCATTTACCTGAAGACAGATTAAACATTCTTCTTCAATCAGCTTGCAGACCTTTTTTAAATTTGGGTTCCAATACTTTTCTTTTACAACTGTTCATAACCTATCAGTTCCTATATGACCCAGTATTTGGTGATTTAACTTGACCAACTGGCGTGCCAACTAAAATGGTACATATGGCAACTGTAACCCTTTGGAAGTGGTGTAGTCATAGTACTCCTTTGGTGGTATACCTGGTAATCTGCATTGATCAGTTTCTTCTTTTAAGCCCTGTTGTTTTTGTATATTTACAAGGTCTTTTTCTATTGACTCTTCATCTAACTTTTTAAAGACTCTAACGTCTATACTGGCATACTCATATTCTGAAAGTTCTTTTCCATTTTGTGCTGCTAGTTTTGCCAAAGTATCAGCTAACACATTTAACCTGTAGGTTTTACTGGTTGGCTTTTGATGTGCTTTCACTTTTAAGATGCTATACTGTCCTTGTTGTTTTGACATTGTTATAACTTTATATATATCTTTTAATGCTTCAGCATGCCGTAATGGTTTACCTATACTATCCACAAATCTTCGCCTTACCCAGGTTTCCATATACAGTCTTAAAGAACTTACTACGTAAGCACTATCTGAAAAAATGTTAACAGGATTGTAATACTTTAGCATATACAGTACTGCCTCCAGTTCAGCTCTTTGAGCTGACATATGCCCTGATAACTTGATTAGTTCAGGAGAACCCAGATGTGGATTTTCTGGAACTATGGCAAATCCTGTCCAGTATCTGCCTTGGTTCCAATATCGTGCTCCATCCACAAAGAAGGATGGCTTAAAGTGATCAAAATCAGCTGCTAAACATTGCACATCAGGTGACATTATCTTTTCTAAACAGTTATGCTGTTTTCCTTCGTATCCCATGTGGTTTAACAAATAGTATTTGTCCCCTGTGTGTATAGTAACAGTTTTCATTCCAAAAAGTGCCATCCATTTTGCAAAGACTGCCTGACTAATATCATCCGTAATTTTATTTATTTCAAAATTGTCTATCAGAGCTTTTACTGCTTGATGTGGTGTTTGTACTATAATGCTGGAAAATACGGTCAAATATTCAGTTTGTTTAATAACCCAGTAAATGGCTAATAATTGCTGTATACATGGATGGTAGCCCAGTTCCACTGGAGTCATCTTCCTGCTAAAGAAAGTGACTGGGTGTAATGTTTTTTCCATTCTGTTGTCGCTACCATGTGGCCATTCCTGTAGTAGTACCACAGACAGTGTTTTTTCCCTGCTGCTGCTTGTAACACAAATGGTAACCTTGGTATGGGTGCTATTAATTCTGTAGCTTGTGCTAGTTTCACTTTTATTTGTGAAAATGCCGCCTCTTCATGAGATCCCCACTCTAAAAAGGTGAAGTTCTTTTGTTCCTGTAACATTTTGTATAGGGGAGCAGCCACGGCTGCATAATCCTCCATAAATTCCCTATTGTAATTCATGATTCCCATGAATTTATGTAAGTCTGCTATAGTCAGTGGCTTTTCCATTTGCAAAATGCCTTGTACACGTATAGGGCAAGGAGACCTTCATGTAGGTTTTATAGTAGTACCTAGAAACTTAACTTCTTGTGACATAAACTGAATTTTTCCACTTTTAACCTTAAACCCTGCTTGCAGAGTATACTTGTAGAGTATGAAAAACTCTCTTAAGAAGCAGTACATGCTCCTCTACTGTTTCTGACTGAATTAAAATATCATCAGTGTAATGTATTACTGAATCATCCTTTTCCAGATGTTGTAGAATGGATCCTACTGTCTGATGAAAAATAACTGGACTATTTTGATACCATTGTGGTAAACTTGTCATGACATATTGCTGTTTTTTAAATGTAAAGGCAAATCTTGGCCAATATTTTTTCCTGAGTGGTACTGCAAAAAAGCCATTTGCTAAATCTGTTACTGTAAACCACTTACTTTGTGGCTTAATATTTGCAGCCAACTCTGGGACTCCTGGAATCAAATGTGCTCGAGGAGTAGTATATTGATTGACCTTCCATAAATCAATAACAAGATGATAACTACCATCTTTTTTCTTAACTGGCCAGATTGGTGAATTTGTAGGACTGTTGGCCTTTTGTATAATCCCTTCTTTTTCCCATTCTGCAATACATTTTCCATACATTCTTCTGCTTCCCTAGGAATAGGATATTGTTTTTGAAAAGGTGGTATATAGTCCTGATCACTTCCTACCCCTACTGTGCTTTCTAGTTTCCCACAATTACTGGGACCCTTGGACCACAAATTTGGGAATTGCTATTGTAAATGCTTCCATACATCCTCACTGTCTGTATTTACATAGCCTGTAGGTTTTTCAGGTTTGTCAGGTAGAGAGATTGCATAGCAACCTGTACTTTGCTCTTCCTCTCTTTGTTGTTTGTCTCCCATCCACAGAATTTCATTAGGTAAATCCATTACTATGCCCAAAGGCCTTAGAATGTCTATACCAATAATGGTATTTAAGCAAGATGGATGCATTAAAACTGCACCCTTCCATGTCTGTCCCTCTTGACTAAACTTTATGTCCACATTTTGGCTACTCACTGCATAGCATCCCGTGCCATTAAATGCTGAAATGCAAATCTTTTTTATAGGATTTGCTGGTAACTGTCTGTTTGTGACAGATACTGTTGTTCCTGTGTCTATTAAGACATTTTTTCACAGTGAACCCCACTACCCAAATATCAATCAGTGGTCGTCCATCTTGACCCTTTTTAAAGGTAGTCAGGAAAGATACCAAAGTAGGGGGGGGGGCACATCCCTATTTTAAGGAAATCCACTCATCCTCTCCTTTCTTATCAAATGCAATATGACACAGCTCTTGTTTTTGCTTGTCACCTTCCTCTGTGTCTAAATGATCTACATATTTAGGTTTTTCAATCACTTTTTTAACTGCTGCCTAGCTATTCCTTCTGCCTGTTCTATCAAATGTTTCAGATTTACAGGCAAAACTGTTTGAAAATCTACAGGGCATACTTCCTCTTTTCCTGTATATTGATGGCTCTTATAACTGTCTTTACCAATATTGTAAGGTTTTTTGTACATAATCCTGCTTTTCTGACTTTTCTTGTAAATTTTTCTTGCTCTCTTTTTGGAAACACCCCCTGTTCTTCCTTCTTTTTGCACCAGGCTTTGTAATGATCACAATTTTGCTTAACATGTCCTAGTTTTTTTTACAAAAGAAGCATGTTGGTGCCTTTTGCTCATTACCTGTGCTTGATCCTGGTACTACAGATATAGAGGCAGGAGGTGGTGGTGGTGTTGATGCAGCTCTTTCTGCTGGTGGTTGGTCACATCACCTTTGCCTTCCCCTGTTTTTTTACCTCACCAATGACTACAAATGGCTCATTATTATCTTCAAATGCAAAGATATAGTGTGAGTATAATGCCCCATCATCGGCTTCATAGATACATTTAATATCCCCTGGAACCCCTTTGACTTGTTCTAAGAAGCAATATAATAGCTGTTTTTGCATTTCTCTTTTTCCCATGTCGCTGTCTGTTTTTTTATATATGATTTGAAACGCAAGCCTAAAATGTTCACTTTGTTCCATTAATTTATCTGTGATAGTAATTTTAAAACTATCTAATAATTTGGCTGTGAAAGGCTGCCCTTGTGTAAATGCCATTAAAATGGCTGTCATATGTCCTACTTTAGTGTTTAACTGATAATCATCTTGTTTTAATTGAATTAAAGTTTTAAAACATTTGGAAATGAAAATCCAGAAACATCTAAGTAATGCATCTGTCCATATATCAGATCCTGCTGTATATGCCACCCATTCTTCAAATGCAAGCATGTTATAAAATATGCCTTTTTTATCATTCCACTGTGGTAAACTATGTAATAACCTAGACTATGTATATAAATCTGTAGTGGTTCCCTGTCCCTGTTATATAATTTGGACTGGTTTTGTGTTTTTAACTCTTCCTTAAGCTGGGATATCAAAATAGTATTTTGGAGGTTAGTCTCTGTTAAGTCATCTAATTCTTCTTCCTTTTCATTTAAACACTGTTTAAGGTCTGTCAATTCTACCTGTAATTGTTTAAGGGAGGTATGATACCTGTTATTAGATACCTCCGTTGACTGCAGGGTGTCTTGGATGTCATTTCTGAACTTTTTAAACTCACTTTGTTTTTCTTTTAAAAATGTATTAAATTATTCTGTCAATGTATCATAAGCTTTGTTTCTGTCCTCATCTGTATGTGCAGCCGTGGCATCATTCTATGCTTGTACATCATTTTTAAAGGGAGTTACAAGATCTACAGGGGACTCTGTCAATAGCAGATTTGACTGCTGTTGTAATTCAGAGATTAATGTACTGACATGACATAACTGCCTTACATCTGGATATAATGAAAACTCTTTACCCTTAGTTAATTCTGTATCATGAACAGATCTGTCTTCGCAGTCTAATGTTTTAGCAATATCATGCAGTACTTTTTTATGGCATAATACACAAAATGCAGTTTCTCTTGAATCACACAATAAACATTAACTATGATATACTTAATTTTTTTTGCTGCAAATACCAATCAAACGTTACAATCCACTTACATAATACCTGTATGTCAATTTGCCCTAATAAGGTTTTACACTTACTAATGCGTTGTGCATGCCAACATTGCAATTTACTCCATATTTTATCTGGTTGTTCTGTTACATTAAGAGTAAAACTTGACTTACATTTGCTGGAATTTTGTCTGATAGCATCCATACTAAAAATGTGACACAGAAAAAAGTCTTATCAGTTAGCAAGAAAACAGGTGATCAGGTTGTTATTGCAAATGGCTGGAAATTTTTCAAAGTCACTCGAGAAGCTGGTGAAGCACAACAGGCAGCGGACTGCTGTGCAAAGTAGATATCCATCTTTTCTTGGAGAATTTATGGCACTGCGACTTTCCTGCACTGGAGGCTCAATCTGGATTCAGACATCTGAAAAATCTTTACTGCTGCAAGCTGCATAAATTGGAATACTTCTGTTTAGAAATTACACATACGTACAAATGTTAGTTACTGCAATTTGACTGAAGTGACCCTCTGCAGGGCTTACTACTCCCTCTGTGTTCGAATACAGGCTAGCTTGCCATTGAAAAATTAATTTTAGTTATTGTAGCTAGTATGGTGCTGCTTACTGTGATGGATTTGAAGTCTTCTTAAGACACTCAGTCTTGCTAGCTGGATTCTGCTGAAATCAAAGTCTGGTTATAGTTGCATTTACAGTCTTGTTGCACACAGAAGCTTGCAGAATGTACACTGATAAAAGAATATACTTTGCAGTATCCAACTCAGAGCAGTAACAAATAGCTTTTTATAACAAACTACATGTACTAATGCTGCAGCTTTTAGTTATTGTTCTACTTTACTTCTCAATCAGCATGGATGTTATAACAGTTACCTTGGTACAAATGTGTCCCTACCAATACCCCTAACATAACTGGATTAATACAGATCTTTATATACAATTTGAGTCATGCATACACATATACATTTCCTCTTGGTATTCTATTTTGTAGAATTGCTCATCCTGTAGAAACAATACTGATTGTTGCAGATGCTAACGCATATGCTGACTTAATGATATTATTTTTAAGCTTCCTTGTTGAACAATGTCCTGTCACATTTTTGCTGAATTTATAAGAGGCCAGCTTTTCTGACAGTGTGAACATCCTATTTTTGTCTTTAGTATTCTATTTGGATCTTTGTATATGCAAATGCTGATAAGTGCAGAAAAGCATGTTTTTTAAGGAAACACATTGTAACAGTGTCATATGATAGAAACATGTAAAAAAAACAGATTTTACATTTTTGCTCTCGCTGACAATGAAATGCATACATCCTGTTTTTAAGTCTGTAAGGAAAGATGTCCATTCAGTAATTCCTTATTTTCCAAGTCACAGTCATTTAGTATGGATGCTAATCACATATTGCTAAGCTCTATCTCTACATTTAAGCAAGCTTTATCTTATACCTTATTTATGTTGCATATTTGTAGCAAAGTTACTTTCAACCTTAGTGTATTGTTAAACACACTCTAACAATTGTCATTGTTGAAGTGACACCCCAACCCTATGTGCAAAAATGGGGAAAAAGGGCATGTGGATGGATGGATAGATGTGATGGATGGATTCACTGAGCCACAGTAGCAATGAATAATTGCTTCTGCACAGATCCTCTTTATGCCAAAGCACCAAATAAAGCTACCTATCAAGTGTAAGGTCTATGTTTGTGATGGCAAGTGAAAGAAAATATGGTTAGCTTGTTACTTTTAAATGCACTGCAAATACGCTCCCCTTCCCCACCCCCACATGTAATAGCAATGACAATTTTGATGATTTATGCTAGAATGTCAAATAAATCATAACTGTCTTTTACTCTTACACTGCAACACTCAATAGTCTCTCTCTCTCTCTGTCTCACACACACACACACACACACACACACACACACACACACACACACACACACACAAATGTTGCACTGATTTCAGCAAATGGCAATACATTGTGCAACACTGGTACCAAATCAGTGACTGTTGTTTAGCAATCATTCAACAACAACAGAGGTAAGTCACGTTTATTTATGTCATTGAGGGGTATTTCATACCTGAAACTGTCTCTGATTTTAGAGAACATACCTGATTTTCCCTTATAATTTTGCTCTGTCCCTTGAAAAAAGTGACTTGCTGGTAAATCATTCCATATTACAGTCAATAAATTCAGACATCAGAGTTTCATACATCATATTGTCCAAAAAAAAAGAGCATGTTGATGCAAAATCTGTTCTTCTATTAACTTTTTAAGTGAACTACAATAATATTTTAAAAATGCTTCTGATTTGGGGTGTTTATTTTGTTATTATTTTTGGCTTTGCTCAGAATTATTGTGCAAAGAAGTTGAGAGTTATAGTGTCTGCTGTTCTGCCCATTATTTATAAAACTCCCTAAAACAGAAGAACATCTCTGAAGGTCAAAGCATCAGTTCATCTTAAAAGCCAAGGTGAGCACTGACATTGGTCACTCTGGGCTGCTGATCTCTAGAGCTTACTTTTCTCATGTTCATTCAGTAATTACGGGCTTTATCTTAACAGGGCATATCACAACCCTGTTTCAGATAAAGAGCATAATTAATAAAAAGAATAATCTTCTTTTTCCTCCTCATTTTGTGGGGCCCAAACATTCAAGGATGACTAAGGGGGGTCCCCTCCCCCTGCAGCCATGGGTATTGCAGGTGACTAAAGCTGGCAATGATGATAGTTTTAGTGTTAAGAATGCCAACCAGTAGGATTAACTAAGTCAAGGGCACAATGTCAGTGCTAAAACAATTTTATGAAACTGTGAAGTCTGTTACTTGACAAACCATACTTATTATAACCATTAACACCTTTGAATTTTAAAGGATATATAAATATTATGTATTACCTGTCTGGTTTATTAAGTATGCAAGACTGTTGTACTAGCTTTTTTGGTTTCACAATCATGTTATAAATTATCAAAATGCTGTGGTTGGGAGGGCCCAGTGACCACAGGGTTCACTGGTGCCTAAATCTGGCTATCCATAAATAAAGGATTAGTTCTTAAGGAAACCCAGTATTTTGGAAAATGAGAGAAGGCTGGCCCACCATAAGAACTTGCAATTCAAATACTCTTCTTGAAGAGGTTAGAGCAATTAGTAGCAATATTTTCCATGTTAAGAACCTCAAGTCAGCCTGATGAACTAGTATAGTAGCTCACATAAATAATGCAGAACCAAAGACGCACTAGCCGTGAATGGCTGCTAGTTCTTTTTTTGGCATCAGCTACACATTTTTTCCATTTACTTATATATGGTTTTCCAGTAGCACGATTTCTAGCCTTATTTAATATATGCTGCTTGTCGTCAGTAAAAAAAGTGCCTAAAAGATATTAAGATGATATCATCCAGGTAGTCAGTTGTAGTTATTTTGGGTCAGGATGTATCAGACAGCCTTGATCTTGTGTGGGTAGATCTAGTCTGTCAGGAAGCTTGTGGTTATTGCCTCTGGCCATTCCAAAAGAAGGAGAACCACTACTGCCTGAGCCAGGAGCAAATCACCACAATGATCGTTGGGAAGTCCTGAATCTACAGAATAACCCTGGATATTAGTGAAAAGGGTAGAAATACATATACATACTTTCCTGTCCATTGAAAAAAAGAGAATGCATCTGTCTTCCAAGCCTTCTTGCTGGTGTCCTAGAGCAGAATTTTACCAACTGATTGTTGTGAGTGGAGACAAAATTATCTATTTCAGGTGCTCACAATACAGGGATGAATTTCCTGATTAAAATTCCATTTGTGAGGATCTGTCCTGATCCTGCTCAACTTGTCTGCCACAGAATTTTGCCCTGATGGTATGTGACATAACTACAGAGCAAGATTATGCTGAAAAGCTATATCCCAGGCTAATATGGCTAGTCTGCACAGAGGGTAACATCTGATTCACCCATGCTTGATTATGTACCACATCACTGGTGTTATCTGTAAACAGTTGTAAAGGTTTCAGGGACCATAGATGATTAAGTGAATTGACAGTACTCACAAGTGCCAACATCTCTTTTAAGTTTATGTGTTCTGGTCTGTCTTTTCTGTTCCAAACACCCTGCAATTTTATTCTCATAGACACTGCTCACCAAGCAAAGTTTGAGGCATGTGTTGTGACCGACTGTGCTGAATGTGACAGGAAGAATAGAAGAGCTGGATTCTGAGAAATTTGGTGTCTCCACCCCAAAAAAATCTCCTTCTTCGCAAACCCAAAACAGGAATCTGGAATATCAGGGGATGTTAATGTTGGGACCATACAGATCACAGGTGCCATTTAATGTGTCTCATGTGGAGTCTTGCAAGAGGTATCATGAGAATCACAGATGCAATGAGACCCAGAATCCCAATGAATTCCCTTGCAAAGACTGTAGCCTGAGTGGAAAACTCAAAAATAGATCTAGATACAGATTTACTTTTTTTTTGTGGAAGAAAAGCACTTTGAACTGAGATGCTCATAAGACACCCCAGAAAAACAATCTTGTGGGAAGAAATCAGACAAGACTTTTGTCAGTTCTCTGTAGGAGAGCCTTTATCCCAGTGAGAGATTCCTGACATTTTGAAAAAGAATCTGCAAAGGTAAGCAAGTTGTCTAAATTAGGAAAAATGTGAATAACAAGAGCTAGACACTTTGTGAATATGTTTGGAGTAGTGAATAGACCAAATGGTAATGAAAATAACTGATAATGTGATCCAGACACAGAAAACCTTAAGAAATGTCTGAAATATGGATCTATGGAATGTGATGATATGCATCTATTAAATCTAAGGTTACTAGAAACCTCAAATGGAGAATAAGGGGTAATCCTTGAATTAAAACCCTTCTCCTACTTGAGAAGGAGGGACAACATATATCATTCTTTCAGACAGCAAATGCTGAATACCAGGAAGAGTTTGGTATGGTGAGTGAGGGGTTATGTCTTGGAATGGAGGGGGACACTCTCACTGTCATCTGTAACCTTCACTGATTACTCCCAGAACACAATTCTCTGAAACTATCTGCTGCCAAGAAGAGAAAGAGAGGTTTGTACTTTCTGGGGGGATTAAGGGATTGCCAGTGAGAGGGAGAGGGAAGCATTTAAATAGACATTCAGACTTATATATTCAGTCTTATATAAGGCCATCCTTTTCTGGGGGTTCCTGCTTTTTTTTTTTTGGAGCCTTCCTGCCATTGTTTTAGTTGTTTACTTTCATTCAACTTGCTGGGTCTGTTTATCTGTGTGTTTTTTTTTTTTGCTTTTTAGAGATGGTTGTAAAGTGAGCCCTAAATACCTTGGCAAACTTGGAGAAGGAGGACTGAAAAGTTAGAGAGATCTCTTGTATCAGCTAACCTCTTACAACACTTTTTAAGGAACTCTGCAGCAGAAGGTCCAAAACTCTCTATTGAAGGGAGAATTCAAGATTTCATTTTTGACATCTTCTGGGCTGCAGCTAAGCAAATCTTCTTCTTCTGTGGCCTCAGCAGTAAATGCACAATTTTAGAAAATGTGGACTTAGATAGGTAGGTGTTCAATTCTGGCAAAGTGTAAATAGTGTGAGCATGCAAGAAAATAATGATAGGCAGGACTGGCTTTCTAAAAATGTGATGTGGATATTTCACTCTAGTGGTAACATTTGGGTTCCTATTGGAACATCGAATATTCAATCGTTCGAATCACTAAGGATGACCTTTAATGATCGAACAATTAAATATTTGAATGTTCTTAAAAAAATAATAAAAAAAGAAAAAACAAAAAGTAAAGGGTGTAGGCAGGGAGGCAAGCCCCCCTGCACCCCCCACACCCCCCACTACTTAAATATACCAACTCCGAGATCGCGCTCAGCGTAGGAAAGGGAAACATTCCCTTTTCTGTGCTTAACTCTGTTAAAGTGCGATCTTGGAGTTAGTATATTTAAGTAGGGGGGTGGGGGTGGAGGGAGCACCCCCTGCTCACAGCAGTTACTTTGTTTTGTTTTGTTTTTGTTTTTATTACATTTTCGAAGTTTTAGTACTTCGATCATATGGTGTTTGAAGTACTGAAACTTCGATAATGTAATATGCAACCGTGACATTTACATGGCTACAGGATTTTGATCCCACGACCCTAGTGTCACTGGTCAGGTCAGACCATAAATCTGTCTCCCCTTCGCAATAAAAATAAAACCTGGGACTCAGACCTTTTAGAAAGTATTCTGAGGCAAACATCCTACCATTAACTGACACCACAGCAAAATTTCGAGCCCCCACCCAAATCCTGAGAACTCCAGTGCCTATAAGACAGCTGTACCTGCCTAGCATAAGCACAGGACAAACTCAAAAAGCTAGCCACTCTGGTGGAATTATAATACCAATAGGCTGTATGACAAGAGAAAGAAAATAATGGTAAAAATTAGGAAATGCGATACCCAACAAGGTATACACCCCCTCATCAATCTAAACATGTAACTCAGAGAGCTAATAAAGTCTACATAAACCAAATCTGAGGTAAAGATAGCTTCCCAGGCCAAGAGTAATCACAAGGCATTCTTCAGTTATGCCCGCAACCTCAAAGGCAATATACATCAATGTGCTAAAGTAACTGTAAATGGAACCACCTATGCTGAGCCGAAAGATATAACAAATCTGCTGACTAGTTTAGCTCTATTATCCCCCTCCCCCCACCAGAAACCCCTCAGGAAATACCCTCAACCATAACTTCCCCCATAAAGGAACAGGTCTTCCATGCATTTTCCAAGGCTAAGAATGGTGTGTTGATGGTCCCAGATAATACCCCAGGATCCATCTTAATAGCTTGAAACATGACCTGTCAGGACCACTAAAATCACAAATAAACTGCAGTTACCAGACAGGTTTCATGCCAAGCAAATCGAGGACTGCAGCTGCTATTTCTCTGCACAGGGAAGGCCATCTACAAAAGTGGGTAACTACATACCCATAAGTCTGTCTCGTCTCATGTGCAAAGTCATGAAATGATTATCATTTATGGAAATGATAAACAGTGATGCAGGAAACCTTCAGACACTGGATCCAACCCATTTTAGCTTTGTTAAGAGCAGGACATGCCTGTGCAAACTGCTGGGCATCTTTGAGAAGGTCATGGAAGATATGAATGAAGGCAAAATGGTGCATAATACCTCCGATGACTTGTAAAAAACATTTGATACAATAACCCATGCAGACTTTGTAGATATGCTCACAAAATTAGGTATAATCCAGTATGTTTCCCACAGAATAGCCAGCTGGTTCAAAGACAGGTCCCAATAAGCTGTTCCAGTAGAGTAAAGGGTTAACATCCTGACTATGGACCATAGATTCGATTAGTGGCTCAGGCGGCTAATGGAACTGTAGGGAAGGATTAGCATACCTATCCCAGCTGGGAGAATCTTCATTGATATGCTCCCTAAAGGGGCCATGATCCAAAGAGGGGAGTTGCCCTTAAATGTAAAAACAATGGCAGTGGTGAGTGGGGAAAGGGAAGTGGGTAGGTAATAAAAAAATCTCCACCCAGATGGAAGCACAGATGAGCCGAGCCCTAAGGACACCTATAAGATCCATGACGAGTGCCAAAAAAGTCTGGAAGGGGGTATTTGGATAGTAGCTGGTAGACCCAGCATGAATGTTGGGTACTGGGAGCAAGGTCAGTAAGAATGACATCTGAGGGCACCAAAAAAAATAAATAAATAAAAAGATATGACCCAAGAAGTTAAGATAGAGGAGTCTACCTCTACAAAAATGCTATTCACTCACAGGCTTCCTAAGGATTGGTTCTGGGGCTGCTTCTTTTTTGCATTTACTTCTCTGAAGTTACAGCCAGCATCAAGGGCATGATTGACCAAGTTTGGAGATGATTGCAGAACAGGAGCAGTCATAGAATCCCCCAAAGATACAAATACCCTCCAAGAAACCTGGCACAGATCAATAACTGGTGCCAGAGCCACTGTCAAAAACTAAGTGCCACGAAGTACATAATTGTATCCTTTGTGAAGACATCTAGCTCTGATAACTACTACATGGATAAAACAACCTCAAGACTAGACTCAGTGGTCACGGATTTGGGAATGCATGTAGACAGTAACCTGGCCTTTGGCCAACATGTGTTTACAGTAATAAGGAAATCATTCTGTGTTACACAACTTATAAGTTAGAGTATGGCATCTAAGCCCAAGGATGTTTTTGTTCTACTGTACTCAGTCCTCATCAGACCAGTCAGTGAGTACAATGGCCCCTTTGTTATGCACTTGACCAGGCACATGCAGCAAATGAAACACGTACAGAAATTCCTCACAAAAAGAATATGGGATGCAAGCAACATGTCCTCTGCAGATCATCTCAAATCCTTATCTCTATACTTCATTTCCTACAGATTGTTGAAAGATGATCTATGCTTGGCATACAAGGCATTCTTTGATCCCACTTTGATGGACTTTTTGCATATCCATAAAACCAACAGTTTTGGAATCACTTGATCTAGGGACTTCAACCTTGCTTGGGACATAAACAGGACATGTTGGGTGGACAGATAGCTGCCTCAGAGAATTCCCCTCCTCTGTGTCAGGCTTCCAGTCCATGTGAAGCAGAGTTTTTCTTACACCCTGTTCAAGTGTAAACTGGACCAGTGGATGGGGCATCAGAAATTCACCCTGGGTCCCATTTGGGATGCATAGTTAGGCTTATAAAGGCCCCAGTGGTTGTTAGTTTAGTATGCACCTATGAAACTATGAAGGATTTCAAGGTTTGCTTTATCACAAAAGACTAACTATAGTAATTCTCTCTCTCTCTGTTTTCTGTTTCTTATTGCATTCTTAAATGAGGCCATTGCCTGACACAAAGAATATTAAATGACCCCTTACTGTTTTGAAACTGTTTAGGATATTGTCTGGTGACAAGAACACAACAGGACATAGTCTCAGTAAAAACTAATATCAATTTTACCATGAAATGCGATGATTTCATATCAAAAAGACTCCTAAACCAAAGGAATAAACTTCCCCTCTCAATTAATCTCCATCTTCATACCTTCAAGAAGGAAATGGATGACTACATGAGTATTCACAATTATCAACATGGGGTTTGAGCTTGCGAATCAAGCTCCTCACCTGCTAATAGGCCTTGAATGTGTCCAACAGACCAATGAATCTGTACCAGTAAGGAAGCACATCAAGACCGCAAAAGCAATTGTGAAATAGGAGCATGCATCTTTCAGCTAGATGTTATTTGTTTCAAATTACCAGAACAAATTAACTCAAAAGGATTAAAAAAAGGGCTTTCCCAGTCACACTAAATTCTCATAACCATGTTGTCTGAAAAAACACAAAACACACTGAAGAACCAGATGGTATTTACTACAAAACCAAATACAGAAGAACATATTTACAGCTGCCATGATTGCAGACATCGTATCATCATGGAACTTATAAACAAAGACATTGGTAATCTCCAAACTCTGTACTCCACCCAGTTCAGGTTTGTAAAAGGAAGATCATGACTCCTAACCCTGACTGACTTCTTTGAAGCAGTCACCAAACCATAGACGAGGGTAAGGTGGTTCACACAGCCTATCTAGATCTCGCCAAGGCTTTTGACACCATTCTCCACTCTGGAATTATAGATAAACTCACTAAACTAGGTATAAATCCCTATGTCACAAGATGAGTTGCCAACTGGCTCACTGACAGAACCCACACTGTGAAAGTAGCAGATTCCAAACCCGACTTCAGACCAGTGACAAGTGGAGTACCACAGGATTCAGTCCTGGGTCCTCTCCTGTTTGGTATCTACTTTTCTGAAGTACAAACTAACACAGAAAGTCTTTGGCTAATGAAGTTCGCAGATGACTGCAAACTAGGAGCCATAATTGAAACTCCTAATGATGTGGACATCCTACAAAAGGGCCTCACTGAGACAGATGCCTGGTCAAAGCCATGGTCTCTAGCTCAATACCAAAAAGTGCATTGTCATCCCCTTTGGTAAAATCTCTGTACCCATAAGCTACCACATAGGTGGTAATCTACTTAACACTGAAAGTGTGATAAGAGACCTTGGGACACAGGTGGACAGTAGTCTCTCCTATGATAATCACATCGCCACAGTAGTCAGAAAATCCTTCTACGTGGCACACCTCATCACAAAAGGTTTCTCATCCAGGAAAAAAAGAGGTCATTGTTCCCCTCTACTCGTCACTCATTAGACCCATTATAGAGTACAATACCACCTTTGGTATGTACCTCACAAGACATATACAACAACTGGAAAGGCTGCAGAAATACCTCACAAAGAGGATTACTGGCCTCAAACAGATGCCCAACGCAGACCATTTCAAAAAACTCCAGCTTTCCTCCATTGCATATCGCCTACTCAGAGGTGAGCTCTGCCTAACATACAAAGCTATGTCAAACCCAGAGCTGTTGGACATGTTCCACTTAAAGAAATCCCAATCCTTCCAAGCTACACACTCTAGGGACCTAAATCTTGTCACCACAATAAACAGAACATGCTGGAGGGATAGATTCCTGTCCCAGAGACTTCCCATACTCTGGAACAAATTACCTATCTATATCAAACAAAGCTCCTCATTAGCACTCTTCAAAAAAAATCTTGATGATTGGATGGGAAATAGGAAATTCACCCCGGGGATCACCTCTGTGACTCTGCTCAACAGGGGCACAAGAAAATAATTTTCTTGGGTGGCAAAAGCCAGGGCACCTTTTTGACTAGGCTTGTATAGGCCCTAGGGCCAATAGCCTAGTACATACCTATGAACCTATGAACCTATGAACAATTAAATGTGTCATGGATATAATTACCAGTTAAGGAGAAAACAATTACTTTGATGACATTAAGATTCTGTAAGATGTCTAGTTCATGAGTAAGATGGTGTTAAAATGGTACTGGTCAAGAAATATGAAATTTGATATGAGGACAAGGACATCTGTACAGGAAACAAAGTAATGTTTAAAGGTCATAGTCCCTGAAGATGTGACAGTAGGAATAGGCATTAACACAAAAGGAAATATATTTCCAAAATTCTAAACAAGGAGATAATATTAGTAGTGAAAGACATGAGTAAAAGTCAACTTACCAAGTGCAAAACTATTGAATATATGCTTTTAATTAACAAAATTAATAAATAAACAAATACAAATCACAGGGCAGTGCATAGGGCTTAATAGAAAATGTTTCAAGGCAAAATCAATTACCTTCAACAAAAAAAGAATAACGGTAACGTAGCAAACTGAAAATGGCTTAGAAAGTCGCTACCTAGGCATCCTTAACCGCTGAACAAACATGACAGTTTACTAGAAAATCAATAGCAGCTGCTAATGTGATGGTGAGCAAAAAGACCAGGTAACAAGAGAAGTTGTAGGCACATGTACAGATAATTACTTAAAAGACCTACTTTATTTATTTTGTTTGTTATTCATATTTGTTTGTTGTGATAGTCCATCTAAGCAAGTAATGCCCATTTTCAGCATAGTCATGGGGAGAAAAGCCCCCCAAAATCACTATTGAGAGGCATATGTTATACAGATACAGAAAGACAATTTCTGCAAGTACATTAAAATGCTAATATGTAAATACACAAATTCTTATAATTGCAATTGTATTTGAATGTAGTTACTGCACTTTGTGTACATCAAACTGCTACTACTACTGTTGAATATCACTGCATTAGCTGCTGGGTTTTTACACTTCTACATTTAAAATTCTAGGAATTGTTGATAGTTTTACCATGATGATTGCTGTATTCTTGCATTTTGAACCCTCTCATCCAGTGATTTAACATTAAGATTTAAATCTGTACTCTACTCCGGCACTCTAGCAGCAGTAGAGAATATCCTGATCTCTGGGTCAGTGGGCAAGTATATATATATATATATATATATATATATATATATATATATATATATATATATATATATATTAGCAAAAGTGGCCTGCCTAAGGTGCATTGGTTGTGATGCATGAAGCCATGTGTAGTACCTAAAGCATGCACTATGTGCCATTGATTCCATGGTTGTATACACATGCAGATATTTTGAGTTATAACTTACTGGTACCTTTTGCAAACTGTGACAGCTATTGCATTGTGCCTGAACAACATCTGGCAACGTATGTGCTCTTCATATGTGCAAGAATGTCCGTAATTAATTTTTGAACATGTGCCACGTTATCTTTCATTATATTGATTTTGACCTATTATACTCCATTAAAATGTTATATTATTGGCACGAGTGATTCTGGTGGCATACCGCTAGTGATACACACACACATATATTGTACAGTTGTCAAATCTCCTAAAAGAAACTTGCTGCATTTATAATGAATTTTGGAACAAACACATTAACTTGTGTCTATTCTATGGACAGTATGTTGGCACACATTACATTCCATGGCTTACGCATGGTCATATCAGCATGTACTATGACCGAACCATGGCCATGTGTAAGGGCATATTTGTAATATGGTTTCATGCTTGTCTACTGCAAATCATGAGCGAAAAGAGAATAGCATGTGAATGTATCAGGCCAGGAAGGAGGTGGTCATGGCATTGAAGAAGCTGGCACAGAGAGCTGTGAGGCTTCTTCATACATAGGTCATTCAGCTGAAGGGCCTGATGACAGGACCTGGAATAAACAGTCAAGAAAAAGATGAACTGGAATGTCTGGAATATGCTTGATACTACCGGGGAGATTGGGCACCATTTCATGGGTGGGTTGTTTTTTTATGCACTTCACATTGAGTACAATGTGCTAGTCCACAGTATAGTGGACTTCCCAGGAATCCATGGGTTCTGCACCTGTGCAGTAATCCCAACACATCATCATCACTGTCCAGGGCTTAGGGTCCCTGGCAGTCTCAGCTTTTTCATTTATACCTGCTCAGAGACATTCTGGTCTTCATATCTTCTAGCCCTGGAGGAGACAGAAGAATGATCTTTTTTGGAGCACTTGTAGGCCTCTATACCTTCCATCAGTCTTTCCCATAATCACCTTAGATGGAGCTAGAGCTCCCAGAAAGACCACTGGACATCAGGTCAGAAGTGTATATTTTAGAATTTTTTATGTTATGCAGCTTTTAAAGTTGAAAAATGTTTACATTATATTTTACATTTTTGAAATACAGTTTTTATTAATGATGTTGTGTTTACATACTAAATTGTTTATTATCTGTAAGCAATTGCGATTTACACATTTGGTCACATATGAGTTAGCTGACAAAAAGGTACTTTGTTTTTGGTTTCTTGATCACAAGCTGATGTTGATTCACAGTCAAATTTCAGAGGATTCTTATTTGTTTTGTTGACCAGGTTAGTCCCGCTAGGCCACTGTAATATTTTTAGAGACCTGAGGTGGTGTTCAGACTGACTAGGAGAAATTTGGCCAGAGCACTAGGAAGCTTTCCTTACTCCTTTATTTGATAAGTGCCATGGGTAAGCTACCATCAGTTCAGGGGCCTCTGTTTAACATCTCATGTGAAGGACTGCACATTCAGGAGTACAGCAACCCCTGCCCCCAATGCTACACTGCAGTGTTAGTATTGCAAAGTCAATCTAAGCATCTGGATTGAGAGTAGAACCCACAGCCTTCTGATCTTCCAGCATCAAAGGCAAGTGTGCTATCTGCTGAGCTGGAGCACTGTTGACATATGTGCATTCAGTGTTTATCACTGTCATGTGTTTACTCATGCCTATATTTTCTCTATGGCCTTATGTCATAGCCCATGTATTACACTGTCACACATTCTATGGACATATGTTATAGCACCTGTTTCACGTTATCACACAGTGCTGTTTTTGGTGCATGGTCTCATCTGATGTTTGCCACCAGTTGTCCATACTCTGTCATAGCTAGATGCTTGCCTTGGTGTCTGATTCACAAAGATGTGTGTGCCTTGTGCTTTATCATCACTCATGTTACAAAGACATGCATCTGGAGCATTTCTCCCCAGGCATCCGCTGAAAAGTGGCTTCATTCCAAGTCGGACTTTCCCGGTTAACAAATGTTAAATTAAAAAAAAATAAATAAAATAAAATAAATGTTAGTGAATTCTACATTTTAACAAATGTACTGTATTTCTCCAGATATTTCATTAGTGTACATTTACATACAATGGCTGGGAATCTGAAAGACTGCAGGCTTGGCCAGCCTTCCGCTGTTTACCTTGTCTGTGTGATAAGACCGTGTGCTGATTAACAAATACGTATCAGGGAAATCTGTGTCATAAGGTAATCTTATTAAATATCTTGTTCATGACTGTAGCAGGGTCAGTGGGAACAGCACATAGTACTGAGGTGCAACTGCAAGAAATTATGACAACAAGTAGTGCTCATCAGTTGTGTACATGTCTCTTACAGACTCTGTATGATCATGATCACAAAGCTGCATCAAGAAGCAGAAGTCATGCCAGCACCACAGTGTAGAGGGATAAATCTCTAACTACTGCCCAGGTGACCCACATTCTATTAGATGCTCAAGTGTCTGATGCATTGGTAGGAAGGGAGGAGTTGGCATGCCCATCCAGGGGTGAGGACTTTCATTAAAAACATACCCTGATGGGAGGAGTAGTCCACAGAGGGGGAATAGCCTTCAAATGTTGTTGATTAACACAAAGGAAGGGGGGCAGGGAAACAAGGATAGGTTATAATAACCTCCCTCAACAGAAGAAGCACTCAAAAGACCACCTCCCTGGGGTGCCATTAAGATCCATATTAGCTAAAACTCATTTAGAGAAGTCCAAGGCAGGAAGAATAAGCAAATAGACCTGGCAATGGACAACAAACAGGGGCAGGCCAGGCAGAGACACAAAAAGGAGAAAAATACCAGGATGGAGGATACGATGGAGGTTTGCAGCTACCTTCCCTGACATCTCCCTGGGAGATTACTAGATATTCTGGGCTCCCTCGCCACTAAGCCACAGATGGAGGAGCCAGTGTGAGACAGAGACACAAATCAGTGGAATGCTGGAGGAAGTTCATTAGCTGACCAGTGCAGGAATCTAGCCATCAGTCAATCTACTCCCCCCACGATGTCAGTCAGCTGTCGGTGTGTGACAAATGTGTCAGCCTTGCTGTCACTGCCACCAACAGAGACAACTGCCCCACCCTCCAATGCAAGGCTGGCTGGTGTATCTCTCGTAGCTGAATTTGTAAGTGGGGGATGTGACTGTGACAGCTTGGCCTTTAGGTGTTATAGATGGTGGTGCCACATATGGGGGCTAACATGACTTGCTGGAGTGATAGCAGCAGATCTGGCTGCTGCTGTATACAATTGTAAAATAAGTGAACAAAAAAAAGCAAAACAAAAAAGTTAAATAAAAAGCATGTAATTCAAAAGAGAGCAAGAAAGAGGGTGGGGGAAGAGAGAAGTACAGATATAATGACAAAGCAGCTCATACATATTTTATCTATGATAACATCACAGGTACTATACTAGAAACAACAAGTACAGTACCTGTGATGGCATAATAATGTGGCAGACTGTTGCACTGGGGATTGTGTAAACATTATAATACTGACGTAGCTGGGAAGCATTGGAAACATGAACCATAAAGTATTATAGAGAATGATGACGTTTGTATCACATGGGATCACCCATTACCAACAGTTCAAAAATAAATGCAAGAAAACCAGATGTAGTACTCCATGAAAAGTAGACAAAAGTAGAATTGATCACTGAAATTGCTATACCCAGTGATTACAGTGTCACACATACAGAGGCAGAAGTGAGGGCAATGTGGAAAAAGGATACCTAGACAGTTTCAATAGTGGTAGGAGCAATGGATGTCATAAAAAAGATTTAATAGTTGTATTTAGATATGCTACCTATACATTTAACTCCATATGAATTGCAGGAGTCAATGCTGGGGACATTGCGGTTTCTGTAAAGAGCACTTCTGGCTAACACCAAAGACTGAAACAATGCTAATTTTATGAACATTAATCATACTTGTGACTTAGAAGTGTCATCCATTCCTGTCATGGTATTTGAAACCCAAAAGACTTGAAGAAATTAAACTGATAAAAAAAAACATATCCATCCCCAGTGTATCAATGATTGATGACACACAACCAAGGGTGAAAACTGAACCCACATACATCAGAACACACTAGCCTTAACTTGTTCAGCTACTTCTACAATCCCAGACAAGCCTGCAGGGAAGCACACAGTAACATCATCAGACACCCATACAGCTACCATAGAACTGTGGAACATAGCACAGAAATGGCAATAAAGTGTAAAACATTCTATGGTACTCACTGGGCTTGTAGTCCAGGGGAGCATTGAGAAGCCTAGCCCAAATTCCCAGTTGCCCCCAAGCACTGTATGGTTAGGTGACTTGCTCAAGGTCACACAGTAGGCAAATGAGGGTTGAGGTTCTCAAACCCTACACCATAGAAACTACAGCTCACAGCCTTAGTCCTCTGTGCCAACTGCCAGAAATAGAATAATATGATGAAAAAAATGCAACTCAATTGGATGTGCTCTCCTACAACATTACAGGTATTGTACCTAAAACTGCAACAAACACTCATCCCAAATTATCAGTAATGGCACGATATCCAAGCAAGGGTGGACCTGAACCCATATACATAGGCACATTCAATCCAAAACCAAAATGCCATAACATGTTAAGCTACATGTACATTTCCACAAAATCTATACTGTGGCAAACTACAGCTATATTAGGTCAACAGATTCATAAGTCTTACTACCACATGTATTAATTCGGGTGCCTTGTAAGGCACTCTGTCCTCTTTCTGTGCAGCTGCACATTCTCTGGTATAGCATATGGGGCTAAGGAGAGAGAAACAGGTATAGCTGCCACACAATGACAAGTTGTATTTGTAGGTAAGACAAAGGGTAATTACAGTACCTTTGTGGTACTTCAGCTTTATCCTCAGCCTCCCACTAGCTGAGGTTATACTGCTGATGATATTGCTAACCTGGGTATGGGATGCACGTCACAATTGTGACAACCTGTGCTACAGAATTCTAGGCCTTGATCTTATAATAAGCACCTTCATACCCCATCTCTGTTATCTGTTTGCTGTAGTCATGATGGAGGAAGTAAAGGAATTATTTGATTCAGATGCACCATTTATGCTTCATGAAAGGTGTAAGTCCCTCTCCCTCTGAAGGAATGAATAGTGTTACAAAAATTGCAAAGAAATATATCAGGTAGATCACACCATACCTATACTCTGTTTTGTTATCTGTTGCACAGTAGGGAATACCTTATTTACACTACCTATGGGTGTGCAGCCCAATATATCCATACTGTACTATAATACCTGAATAGTGAACTGTAAGGTGTGAAACATGACAGCGATGTCTCTGCTTATACAGCATGAATCCATTATGCATTACAATAACTCCATTTTCCTAAGGTAAGATGTGATATTGCATAATTTCCCTTTCCTCCCACCCCAGAGCCATTAGCTGAATTGTTTATGCTCCTTACTACCTGCAGGTGCCTAAGCATGTGCATGAAGCCATTTGCAATTTAACACAAGGTATGCTCAGTAAGCACGACACAAAAATGGAACAATTCAGAGCAGGGCCGGTGTTACCATTCTGTGGGCCCCCAGCAAAATGTCAATTTGGGGCCCCTAGGCACTCCTAGTTTATGTATCACCCTGTCACTGCACCCACCTAAGCAACCTTCTAGTTCATGCTGCAAACTTTTAGTAGCAGTACGCACAGACTGACCTGTAGTTACAATGCTCTTAAATTACAGCAGGCCTATTTACCATACTATGTTCACCCATCTCACAGAGGGACATTCACAGTTAATGACATTTAGTTGCAACAATGATACATCACAAAAATTCTATGTACAGGTCTGGACTTAGAAGAAATAGCACCCTAGTCATACTGTTTCACCCCCCACCCCCCCACACACACACATCCTCCAGTTCTCTCCTCCATTTCCTTCCATCCTGGGCTCCCTATACCATGCACATTATTTTTCCCCCTTTGTTTCTTACATTTTGTCTTACTCTTCAGCTTTTTCAAGAAGCCATACAAATCTATATGCTCCAAAGTGCATTTTAAAGTTTTTTTTTTCTTTTTACAAGACCTTTTCATCCAATAATGGCTTGAAAAGAAATTAAGATTAAGGAAAGGAATTCAGTGTTGCTGTTCAGCTTTAGTTTTCCTTGCATTGTTTCAACGCACCTTTCCTGACCAAGGCAGCACAGTAATAACCATTTAGGAAATAACTCAGATAAGCTAGGGCCCAAGAAGTCATAGGTTTATAGATGTTCTAGGGGTATATTTAGAGCAGTTTCCCAACCTTTTATTCCAGTAGTGTCCTAAACAAAAGACATGAGTAAGATAAGAAGTTCAGTCTTATTTTTTTTATTTCGAGGAAAGCATGAGTTGTGCCTAAGGCTTAATGTTCAAAGATGTCAAAATAGTAGTTCACAATAAACTAGCAAGCCAGTTGTATTCTGGATACATAGGTCCTATCTGAGAATGCTGTCTGCCTTCCTAACCCCCATAAAAGACAGTCACTGCCTATGCATCCCTGTGGTGTTAGACTGGGATGAAAGCAGAAGTATTTCAAGTAACTGCTGAGGTACATATACATAGCACACCTCCTCACTCCTCAACCCTAACCTTCAAAGGCAGCTACCTGTACACATGTCCAATGTGAAAGTGAAAAAGTAATGATTACAATGATTTATTCTTCCTTGTTGCTCCTAGACAGTATGCTGCCCCTACACAAGCTATAGTAACTTTCTTTGTACACCTCTGAGGTCTGTGAGAAAAGTAAAAGAAACAATGACCACGCTGTCCTCAGCCCAAACGCAAACTATAATGACCTCATGTGCACACCTCTATGGTTTGAATGTGATGAAAATTAAAGTAATAACCTTACAATCCCCCCATATAGCCTACAGCGGCTTTCTGTACACACAAATCTGAGCAAGGCTGGTTTTAGAGTGGGTGTATTTGAAAGCAGAAACCATTATCAGCTTTATCTTAACAGGGTCATACCACAACCCTGTTCAGGTTAAACAGCATAATCAGAAAATTAATAAATTTTTTCCCATTTTCCCCAACCAACAACCGCTTTTGTGTGGCCCCAAAACAGTCAAGGATGATTAAGGAAGACCCCTGTATCAATTTATACAGTCTGGGGAGTGGGGCCCCAAACACCTTGAAGATTGAAGTGTCTGAATGTTCTGTGATATATCTTATGCATTACTTTTGAAACATAATTACTTGCTAGCTACATTTTTTACCGATACCCAGAAGAATAATGTATGTGTCCTGGCATTATTGGGTGTATAGACAGATAAAAATCAGTGAGATTTTTAATACACACACATACACACACACACACACACACACACACACACACACACACACACACACACACACACACACACACACACACATGCTATAGCAATACTAGTTTTGTACTTATTTCAGCAAATAACAATACATTGTGCAACACTAGTACTGCCAAACCAGACCAATGAATATTGTTTAGCAGTCACCAAAAAACAGAAGGGGTAAATCACTTTTATTTACCTGATTGAGGAGTAATGCATACCTGTCGATGTCTCTGATTTCACCGACCTTCTTCCCTGATTTTGCCCTGTCCTTTCTAAAGTTTGGTGCACTGGTAAATCATTTTGTATTACATACAGTCAATAAATCCTGATATCAGAGTTTTATGCTTCCTATTGTCAAAAAAAATGCACATTGATGCAGAGGGTGTTATTCTATTCTTTTTAAGTGAATTAGAGTAACATTTAAAACATGTTTCTGATTTTTAAGCCTTTATTTTGCTATTATTTTTGGCACTATGATAAATTATTCAGCAAAGAAGTTGACTGTCTGGTGTTCTACCAGTATTTATAAAATTCCCTGAAGATCAGAAGCATCAGCTCTTCTTAAAATCCAAGGTTTACACTGAGATCAGTCTCTCTGAGCCTCATCTTTCTACTGCTTATCTTGCTTATGTTCATTATCACCTTTATCCTAACAATGTCATATCACTGCCCTGTGGTTAAAGAGCATAATCAGAAAATTCATACATTTTTCCCAAATGGCAGTAAATGTTCGAGGTCCCCACACAGTCAAGGATGATTAATGGGCCCCCTTGCAACCACAGGTATTGCAGATACCTAAAGCTGACTGTGTTGTTGGTTTTAGTGGAGAGAATGTCCACCAGCAGGGTTTAACTAAGCCAGAGGCACTGTGTCAGTGGTAAAATATTTAATGGAATTGTGAAGCCTAATACTTGATAAAACACTTTTACTATAACCAGAGATACCTTTGAATTTTAAAGGTAATATAAAAAGAGTTATTACCCACCTGGTTTATTCAGTATGCGAGATTGCTTTACTAGCTTTTGTTAGTTTTTACAGACATGTTACAACGTAACAAAATAAGATAACGTGCTGTGGTTGGGGGCCCCTAGGAACAAGGGGCCCCCAGCAACCGCAGGGTTCACTGGTGCCTAAAGCCGGTTATGATTCAGAGAAGGAAAATACCCGAGTCCTCATGTATATATTCATCATGTGCAGTCAGATAAATGTGCCCCCTATAAGTATGAGGGGAGGCAGTGAACCTCATTCCGTGGGAGAATTCATGCTCTACAGCATGTAAACCCGTAACAGGTAACTCTACTATTGTTGGCTTAGACGTGCTAAATCACAGTTTCTGTAAGATAAGTACTACTTTTTTAGCTTCACTTTTCCAAGTAATGCTGCTGATAGCTGCTTTACTACTTAACTAAATAAATAATTAGCTTTAACATGACTTCTGTGAGTTATATGAATGGTTGGAGGGAGAGTCACAGTGCAAGTCTAAGACAATTGCTCCGATGAAAGCCAAACTGAAAACACCCAGCAGCAAGTACTCAGAAGACATTCAGGCCAGCCTTGTAGTAGCAGTTTCTGTCAAACCACTTGCTTGTTATCATATAGCTACTACATAAAACATGTGTAAAACTCTTTTTAACAATGAGAGGATTGAGAGGAAGAGGAACTGAAATGTTATGGCTATTGGACTGTGGGGGACATTTTGTCAATAATGTTTTGTGCCTGACATTAGATAAACTGTCTGGATAGACAAATATGACTATCAGACACACTAGCAGCATAGTATATGGAAGAGGGAGACAACAGAGTGGTAAGGTGTTGCCCGCACCAGACAAGACCACCATACTAATACCAGTCTTCTCCATGTCTACAAAAAAGTGTCTAAGAAAAATAAGAAACACATTAACACTGAGTCTGCTGAGAAAGCTACTCTCATAAAACCAAGCTCTCTATGGCAGAGAATGAGGTGCTATTTCAGGCCTTCCATCTCCATGGCCAACATCTCTTTGTGCAGAATGTTGTGGACTGTTTAGAAAGATCTTGTGTTGGCCATTAATGCTGTCAGTATATCCAGGGCTGTAATTATGAAATGGTCCACTGCGGGGCTACTGACATTACTCATGCTGCAGAAAGAACAGCTGTTCACCTGGCACATGAAGGTAGGTCATTGGGTGGTTGGTCATCGATTAAGCCACCTCTTTGGGGACAGAGGAGTTTATGGCCTCTCTGAAAGGCAGTGACACCTCCGTATGGTCCCACAGTGCAGTGGACATTGCCACAGAGCTTTATTTTGCACCTAGAGGAGCCACTGGAGATCCCCCAGAAATACAGTGTTCTTTCTTCATAAGAGTAGGTTTAATTCCTCTTGACCCCATTACTCACAGGCCAACTTACTCAAGCTGTCTAATTTGGGAAAGACAGGAACATCAAGGATTGTACCTGCATGACTATCTGATATTTAACTGTTTGGTTTACAAATGTTACTTTTCATACTCATGATTTTGATGTATGCTTCTGGTACTGGGTCACACTTACAAAGGGCAATCAGGTCTGGTGTGTGGTCCCTGTCCAGCACCACTATTGTGAAAATACCACTGTCTGAAGTTGGAGGATCTTCAGCATCTGATGATGGTGGGATGAGCTGACATGACCAGGGAGTACATTGTGTGTGTGTGTGTGTGTGTGTGTGTGTGTGTGTGTGTGTGTGTGTGTGTGTGTGTGTGTGTGTGTGTGTGTGTGTGTGTGTGTGAGCGCGTGTGTGTTGGACATAGGGGATGTAATCACTTGATATCCCTACACTGAGCACAGACAACGCCTCTGTGCCTGTGGACACCCAGGAAACACACACACCACACAGGGAGGACAAGTTATTGATGAAACCTGCAGTCACAGAAGTGTGGTACCCCCTAGTGGGACATGTGGCAGGATCTGCCATTAGCCCCATTGGATGGGGGGTTCACACAGGGGGGTGTCTACTGGTGCCTGTTAGAGGCAAGGTTACTGCTCTGCCTGACTTTGCTGTATCAATAACTGCAACTCTATGTCTGGTAGCATATGTTGTTCCTGGTCACACAGCATGCTAGCCAGGGCCATAGTACAACCATTGCAAACCATTATAAATCCTGCCAGGGGTAGCTCGTGGAGGTGGGTACATGTATGAAATGCTCATCCCTCTGACATCCAGACCCTGGAACTGTCCAGTAGATCAAGCCACAGTGCTAAAACTACTGCTGAAGCACTGTCCAAGCAGACGCATACTCACACCACCATAGACCCATGTGTTTTGCACATGTAGACATCCAGTGACACTGGCCTTTCACAAAGCCTTTTACAGTAAGCCCCCCACAAACACAAAGCCCATAGACAAAACTCCATACTTGCTTTTCAGTGTAATCAGCACTCACAGATGTCCCTGTGAAAGGCATCCACACATGAGTTCCATACCCCACCTGTTTAAATAATGATAACTGTGCCCTGCCCTTTGTACATTGTTACTTTCATCGCCTATGTCTGAGGCATAGTGTGGCCAGCCCATGCCTGGTGCTGGGTTTGCATACATCAGTTTTGCTTTAGTGTATCTGCTTTAATATGGCACAAAGCTATGTGTAAGCTGCTGCCTCTTTGCCAGTGCCACAGAAAAATGCTCCAACTTGCATGCAGCATGTTCATTCCCTGCTGCTTTCTCCTTCACTAACTCTGCCTGGTGTGCTGGCAACTGCTCCTCCCACAACTGCACTGCATGCTGTAACTGCATGATATTGTGTAACACTGCACCTACTCAAAATATTTTTACATGTGCCAGGATCATACTGCAGGGCACTACCAGGCAAATTAAGACCGATAAAGCATGCCTTAGCAGCCCAAATGCACATACTTCACAGTGACCATTGTTTGCGATAGACATTGCTGTACTCTGATCTGTTTCACTTTGTGAAATTCTGATAGGACTCATTGGCTAGGTTTCCAGACCATATCAAGCATTGTCAGTAAGATAAGCCACTGCAACAGGTCACAGGGGAGTTATGATAACTGTCAGGGTGGCCTGCAAACAAATTGTAGATAATATATTGTGCATAACAGACTACCTGGTATGAAGTGATAATGTTTGTGATTCACATACATCCTTCCTAGTTCACCAGCTGGGGCCATTATTTCAAAGTGGATGCAATTGATGGCTCCCTATACCACAGTGAAATGGGCTATGTCATAGAATTCCTGCATGGTGTTCCCTCTCTGCTTGGTGGTACAGGGGAGCCAGATATGATCTCCCACATTTGTCAGCATGGCATCTAAGAAAGTACAGTTGCATAAGTCCTAGATACCTGTAAGACTAAATGTTCAAATTTCACATTACCTCACTGGCATATGGTACTGCGTCTACACACAAAGACAAACTGGCAGCTTTCCAGAACTCAGAAGCCCTTCATCTGACTATGTGATAGAAAATTGGCTAATCTCTTCCACCAGGGGAAGCCAAGCCCTGTCACAGAAGTTCACTTTTTCAGGTTTTAGTGCCAGTTAGAAAGAACCACGAAGGACCAGAGATGCAAGAATTGCCTGATACCAACCAATTCGCAGCCACAGAATACCAACACAAATTTTGAAAGCCAAACAGAAAAAAAACAAGGTTAGATTAGATATTATTTAGTCATACTTTAACAAAACATTTTTGCAGATCCTTGAGCACCATGCTCCCACTTGTACTGTTAGAACAAAAAATAAACCAGCCCCCTGGATGTCTAAGGATACAAGGCTAAACATACGATTAAGAAACAAACTCTGGTCCAAATGGAGAAAGACCCAACTGATCACCTAAAGTTTAAACAAATTCGTAACACCACTAAAAAATCCATAATCCTGGACAAAAAAAACTACTACCTCAAAATTCAACAAAACCAACAAAACAATCCTCAAAAGTTCTGGTCAGGTATCAACAAATTGCTCCACCCAGGACAATCCAAAACACCTACCCCCTCTAACCTAAGCCAAACCCCTCCCGACTAAATTGCCGACACCTTTAATAAATTTTTCTCTAAAACAGTTCAGTCTCTAGCAACTACCTTACCTACTATTAACACCACTAAATTTCCCACACCAGCCAACTTACCCCAGTCTTTTAACCTTCAACCTATTCAAACATCTTTAATACACTCCTTGCTTCTTAAACTTAAACCATGTACTCCATCAGCAGACCTTTTCCCACCTGAATTCCTGCAAATTGCAGCTGGTGTACTTGCCTACACTATTTATATCCTAATAAACAGAACTATCTTTGAATCTTATGTACCATCCATCTGGAAAATCTCCTATATCATCCCTCTGCATAAGGGAGGTACCTCAAATGAATTATCAAACTTCTGCCCAATAGCCCTTCTCTCTCCCCTTGCAAAAATTATGGAGAGATGTATTCACCGGCAATTACTTCAGTACCTCCTACAAAACAACCTACTAGTTGACTGCCAACATGGTTTCAGGCCACACCATAGTACTATTACAGCTCTTCTATCCTTTACAGACTGCATTAATAAAAACAGGAATTCAAACCTTCTATCTTCTGTACTCTTCTTAGACCTCTCAAAGGCCTTTGACATGGTTAATCACCAACTATTGATAAGTATACTCGAATCACTCTCCCTTGATCATCAACTAATAAAATGGTCCCAATCCTACCTAGAAAACAGAAAACAAGCTGTCCTGTGGGAAAACAATCTATCTTCTCAGCTTTCTATTACCCTTGGTGTCCCTCAAGGATCCATTCTTGGACCTCTCCTTTTCACAGTTTTCATTAATGATCTAAAAACCTCCCTTCACCAAACTACATGCATACAATATGCAGATGATTCAACTTTGATATGTGCCGCATCCTTCCCTGCAAAATTACATATTAACACGCAAACAGTCTTTACTGTAGTTGAAAATTGGTTCCATCGAAGATGTCTCCTCCTCAACCCAAAAAAACTAAATTACTACTATTTACTCCCACACAGAAGTCCCCCTCAATCAATTTCATAGTAAAATCTAACGATGGCACAGAAATAGCCCCTGAAACTACCACAAAACTCCTTGGTGTAATAATAGATAACCATCTCAACTTTGACACACACATTAATACAACTATTAAATCAGTAAATAGAAAACATGGATTCCTCTACAGAATCAGACCATTTCTTACAGAGTCAGCAAAGATCTCTACTGCCCAAACCCACCTCATCTCCACCCTACTCTACGCCTTCCCTATCTATACGAATCTATCCCAAAGCAACCTAAATAAACTAGCAACAGCCTACAACAACATAGCCAAATTTGTCACCGGCGCCTCTTTCCGTACTCACCATTGCCTTAATCTTAAACTTCTAGGATGGCTGGAAGTACAAAACCAACTAGCTTACCAGCAACTCATTTTTATTCACAAGACTTTACATCATCCTACAAATACTCCCATACTATGTAGCCTAGTTAATTCTTATAAAAACCTTCCTACTCTAAGATCTGCTAAAAAGCTACAAGTTGCCACCACTAAATCCTTTAATAAATCTGGGGACTGCCTATTCTCAAATGCAGTTGGCAATACTTGGAACAAACTTCCAACTGAAATAACATCTCTTACCTCCACCAACCTTTTTAAGAAAAAACTGAAAAACTTCATTAAAACCAAATGGCTTTGCCCCTGCTCCAAGCCAGACTGATACTTGCATCTTCTTTTTTTTTACTCCCTAATCTACTTCTTTTTGCTGAGCTTTCTCTACCTTCTGTATATGACATGATTAAACATTTTTTTTCTCTTTTAACTCCCACTGTGCTTTGTGAATTTTTTATGTCCTATTTTGTTTTTTTTCTTTCCTCTTTTTCTTTCTTTCCTCTATATACTCACATATTTAAGTGTATGTGTGTATTTATATGTATATGTATGTATCTATATATATATATATATATATATATATATATATATATATATGTATATATATATATATATATATATATATATATAATATATATATATATATATATATATATATATATATATATAGATATATATATATATATATATATATATATATACTTTCCTAAATAGTAGTAGAGGATTTATTTATAATTATTGCTGCTAATCAATTGTATACTGTCATTATCATTTTTTCTGTATATGATGGACTATGTAATTATTTTTTTTTATATATTTCAACTGTTCTGGTGGACTATTTTGTGTATGTATATATATATATATATGTATATAGATATATATATATATATATATATATATATATATATATATATATATATATATATATTTTTTTTTTTTCCTTTCTTTGTAATGACTCGAAGCTTTTCTCCTCGGGCCTCTACTGAAAATGGACATATATCCAGTTAGACTAGCCCGGTCAACAAATGTTAAATAAATAAATAAAATAAATAGATAATATCAAACTATATATAGAGAAAATAAGGGTAATGGTGGGTGGGTGCTGCCGCTGAGGCAGTGATAAATTTGAGCATCTACTGTTACAGGTAAGTAGGACTTGCAACAACAAAAAGGCAACACAGAAGCAAGGACACTCAAGAATAAATTGGGGAGTGTGTCCTTGCTTCCGTGTTGTCTTTTTGGTGTTTGTGGATTGTTATATAAATAGGACTTGCAGAACTATACTATGTTTGCACTGCCTGAGTGGCATATGTGCAGATTCCCAAAGCTAACCATACCTCGAAGTAAGAAGACTAAGGATCCAGGAGCGCCTAGAAGTGGTCCTCATAAAGTCTGCTCTGGAACTTGAGAACGAATCCAGTTTTTAGTGCTTTATAAACATATGAACAGAGGACCAAGAAGATACCTCTATAATGCTTCTAGAGTCCACTCCTTTCCAATATGCCATCAAAGAGAATAAGGCTCTGGTGGAATGTGCCTTAACCTTGCCTGGAATGGATTTATCATGGTGGGAGTAATAAAGCACAATAGTAGTGGACACCTGAGGAGCAGTAATTTGCTTAGAGACAGGATGACCCTTCTAAGCATCAGAATAGGAAAGGGCTTAGTAATGTCAAGGTGGTACCTGAGCTGCCTGTGCACATCCAAGATATGTAAAATCCTCTCTGTCTTGTTTTTAGTCTCCCAAATTAAACTGGGAGATTACTGGCTTGATTCAGGGTAAATTCAGAAAACAACTTTTAGCATGAAAGAAAGATTAGTGTGTGGAAAAAATAAGTCCTTTTGAAAGGTAAGGTTGGCCCAACACGAGAGATTGCAGCTCAGAGGCTCATTTTGCAGATGCCAGGACAATAAGCAGAACAGTTTTCTAAGGTTCATAGGTTGGTACTAGGCTATTGGCCCTAGGGCTGGATATTTCTTCGCACAATATTTACTTCCCTGGACCCCTGTCTAGCAGGGCTACTGACGTGATCCCCGGGGTGAATTTCCTATCTCCCATCCAATCGTCAAGGTTCCTTTTGAAGAGCACCAAGGAGGTGCTCTGCATGACATGTATGGGCAGTCTATTCCAGAGTATGAGGAGTCTCTGGGTCAGGAACCTATCCCTCCAGCATGTTTTGCTCATTGTGATGACAAGATTTAGATCCCTGGAGCATGTGGCTCTGAGGGATTGGGATTTCTTTAAGTGGAGCATGTCCAACAGCTCAGGCTTTGACATGGCCTTGTATGTTAAGCAGAGATCGCCCCTGAGTTGATGATATGCCACAGAGTACAGCTGGAGTTTTTTAGCCGGTCAGTATAGGGCATCTGCTATAGGCCTGTGATTCTTTTAGTGAGGTATTTCTGCGGCCTTTCCATCTGTTGCAGATGCCTTGTGAGGTACATACCAAACAGGGCGTTGTACTCTATAATGGGTCTAATGAGGGATGAGTACAGTGGGACAATGACCTCCTTTTTTCTTGATGAAAAGCCCTTAGTGATGAGGTGTGCCACATAGAAGGATTTCCTGACTGTTGTGATGATGTGGTAATCGAAGTTGAGACCACTGTCCACCTGTCTCCCTCAGTCTCTCATCACACTTTTGGTTTTTAGTGTACTGCCACCTATGTGGTAATTCATGGGTACATGGTTTTTCCCAAAGGGGATAACTATACATTTCTTGGCATTAAGCTTGAGCCCATGGCTCTGGCACCAAGCATCTGTTTCTGTAAGGCCCTTTTGTAGAATATCCACATCATTTAGGGATTCAATAATGGCTCCCAGTTTGCAGTCATCTGCAAACTTTGTTAGCCAGAGTCCCTTAGTGTTGGCCTGTATTTCTGAGAAGTAGATGCCAAACAAGAGCGGTTCCAGGACTGAACCCTGAGGTACTCCACTTGTCACTTGTCTGGAGCTGGATTTGGAGTTAGCTACTTTTACAGTGTGGGTTCTGTCAGTAAGCCAGTTGGCAACCCATCGAGTGACATAGGAATTTATGCCAAGCTTAGTAAGTTTATCTATGATTCTAGAGTGGGGGATGGTGTTGAAAGCCATGGAGAGGTCCAGATAGGCTGTGTGGACTGTCTTACTCTCGTCCACAGCTCTGGAGATGGATCTGAAGAAGTCAGTCAGGTTCAGGAGACAAGATCATCCCTTCATAAACCCAAACTGGGTGGGGTCCAGTGTTTGAAGGTTGCCAATGTCCTTGTTTATAAGTTCCATGATAATGCGTTCCATGCCCTTGCAGATCAGGCTCATCAGACTGATGGGACAGTAGTTCCCGGGATCCAAGGTGGATCCCTCCTTGTGGAGTGGGATAACTGTAGCTGTGCACCACTCAGTGGGCACGAAGCCTGAGGTGAGGCTATGATTAAACATGACACTTAGGTGAGGTGCCAGTTCATTTTGTAGTTCATGTAGTACACAGCCCAGGATGTTTTCTGGTCCAATGGATGCTGTATTCTTAGCTTTGAAGAGTGCAGTTTCTACCTGTGTGGCCATGATTACCGGAATTTGGCAATCTTTTGGTATTGAGATGGTCCCTTTAGGGGGTGAGAGGGGGGTGAAGTTTGCACTAAATCGATCTGACTGGATATTGGCAATAACCTTGGGATCAGTATATTTAATGCCATTCTGTTGTAGCTCAGCATATCTGAGCATTGCCATTTAGATTCTTGACATAACTATAGAATGCCTTGTGGTTGTCTTTGGAATTTTTGGCAATTTTTTTTTGTAACTAGCTTTGGAGGATTTTATGAGGGATCTTAGCTTCTTACTGAGGCTGGTAAGGGAGTTTTTTGCATCCTGGGAATTTTCCTCTTTTCTGCAACAGTTTCTTTCTTCTGCAGTATAGTTTGTTTATGGCAGGGGACCACCAGATTGGCTTCCTTTTTTTGGAGGAGACTGTCTTGGTTCTATTTGGGATGGCACGATTCATGCACAAGTGGATGTGCTCGTACAGCGCCTTAGTGTAGGATTCAGAAGTCAAACTTTCAGCTCCCATCTGAATAGGTGTCATGAAGTTTATCACTTCTGACTTGAGTAGCATGAAGTTGGTTTTGAAGAAGTTTTTTACGGAAGTTTCCTTACTGGGGGGTGGGGGTGGGATGTGGATGTCAAGGGTGATTTGCTTATGGTCAGACCTGACCAATGAGGGGGTGACCACTGGTGTGGAGCATCTATCTCCCATGTTGGTAATGACCAGGTCTAGGATACTGGAGCCTCTGGTGGGACAATGGATTAGTTGATCCGGGGCATTATAATTTATGAATTCCAAGAACCGTTGGGAAAAGGTGTTGGTACCCGAGTAGTTTTCCCAGTTAATGGCAGGGTAGTTGAAATCACCCAGTATTAGGGTGTTTGGTTGTATCATAATATTGTCCAGTATGTTTAGAAAGGTGTAGTGAGAATCTTGGGGCATGGTGGGGGATCTGTAGCAAGCTATAATTTGGATTGCAGTGTTACCTAGTGCTAGTTGCACCTGGAGAATTTCAGATGCATTGTGTTGGGCAACTAGCCTGGAGATGTGAATATCCTTGGTGAATATGGACACTCCTCCACATTTATTGTTTCGGTTTTGGTATGGTGGCCGAAAAGTGTGGTAAGAGTTGTAGTCTGGTATTGCAGGGGTGCTCTCTGGAGCTTTGAACCAGCTCTCAGTTACTGAACAGATATCGATGTTCTCCATTTTTAGGAGTGCCTCGAGAGAATGCATTTTGAGGTTTAGACTTCTAGCATTGAGTAGCATTACTTTCAGATTTTGCATGTTTGTATCTGTTATGGTGGTGATTTTTGTCCTTTTATCCTTGCCTAAAAAAGGCATTATAGGGGTGGTGAGAACTTTAGCCAGTAACCTGAATCCCAGGCGTGACAGGTGCAGACCATCTCTGGCAAAGCATCGTGGTTTGTCGATCATGTCATCCCAGGCAGACAGATACTGGATCCCCTTTGAATGACACCAGAAGCTTAGCCAATTGTTGAAGTCAATCATTTTGTCCTTATACTGTGGTATCATTCTGGGCAAAGGCAGGATGCTCCTCAGGGCTAGGGTCATACCTGCCTGGGGCACATGATCCGAGAGCTCTTCCATGTCTCTTTTCATGTAGTCCAGGGAGGAATGTCTCAATCATTCACTTCAACATGGACAATGACAGAGTCGTATTTGTACTTGTTGTGGAGTGACTTGAGTGCATGCTTTATGTGGCGGATCCTAGCACCCAACAGGCAGCTGACTGTAATTTTCTCCTTGTTCAGCCTGGTGAGTGAAACATCAGTGTGCCTGACTATAGAGTCACCCATGATTAAAGTGTTGGGTACATTGTCTTACCTTAGGGACTGTTGTTGGGTGGCACACTGGTGTTGTGAGCTATGTGTCACTTTGGTTGTGAATGGCGTTTGTTTGCGTTTCAGCTTCGGGGGTCCTTGTTGCTTGGGCAGGTTAATGTTAAGGGCCTCCGCATATGTGGGTTTAGTGTTGGTATGTGTGAGTTTTGATGGTGTGGGTTTTAAAGGGCTATTTGTTGCTTGAGGTGTAGTGCAGGTGTTAACCTTTTTCTCTTGACTGTCTAGCACAATCTTGGCTGGAGAGAGCTTTGCTTCCAGTTTGGCTATGTAAGTGCATCTCTCGCAGGTTGTAGTGTTGGGTGGTAGAAGGAGGGGGTTGTCTGTGTACATGAGGCAGTTGCTGCATTGCCCCCTGTATGCCCAGATTCACCATATGGACAGGAGAAATCACGGGAAGCTGACCCTTGGACATGCCTGTTTAGGTACTTTTTTTGTAAAGTACAAGAGCTGTTTTCCCTTATCTTTGCAAGGTACTTTGCAATTATAGGCTGTTTAGTGCTTAAATCAGTTTAAGGCTTCCTAGTGCTTTCCAGCAGGTTCTAGAGCAAGTGCTAGTCACAGGGGTTCTGATATTAGTGCTACTACTGAGAAACCAGCTAGTTTTAAGGGAGAATTTGAAGAGCAGACTTTCTGGCACCTGGAATAGTTTAACCATAGCCCGGCAGTGCTGCATGATGTGAAAAATGCACAAACACATGTGTTTTTAAGCCAGAAAGTTGAAAGGGATAGAAATCAGCCCAAAATGGCTAAAATTACAATTTCAGAGCTGGAAACCACTCCTCTAGTGTTAGACAGACAGTACAATGCTCACCACTCCCACTGGTAAGCAGTAGGACTTCCCTCTACCACGGCAAGGTCTGGATAGCTCTGAACACAGAAAATAAAGTCCTGAAACCAGCAAAGCCTGGGATCTGGACTATACTAACCAGGAAAGGCGGGAAATGAGCAAACAAGATAGTTTGTTTTTTGGTTAAAACAGGCTAAACAATGCAATAATACACTAAATAAACACAGAAAAGGCTAACACACTTGAGTGTGTAGCCCTAAACAGTAAATACAATTTTAAAACTTTTTAAATGAAGCAAGGCAAGTGTACAACTGAAAAATGATTTAAGAGGCAGTAATACAGTAGAAGAAGTAGCTAGTCTACATATACAGAAAAAGTCTCTCTCTCTCTCTCTATATATATATATATATATATATATATATACAGAAAAGCAGCTAAAACACACAAGCAATTCAGATGCAGTACAGCCTAGAGCACTTGAGTTGTAGCAATATTAAGGCAAATGCAGTTTTAATAAATGCACTAAAATATACTCTATATTTCCAAAATGTTTGAGAAGTATAGTCAGAACACAAGGATATTCAGACATTTATTTTTCTAGAAAGGGAGAAAGGAGGAACAGAAGGAGATTCTCTCTGTATTAGGTAGAATGAGCTAATGACACTAGACTGGGAGATAAGAGATAAATCTCAAATCTTTTGAAAGACAGGTACAAAACAAGATAAGATCGATATTTCAAAAACAAAGTTGTGATCCCAAGGAGGAGGAATTAGCTTTTGAGGGGGTCTCAAGTGCAACATTACTTTCATAAACTGTTTGACCACAAAAAGAGACAAAAGAGGGGGATCTATGGTAAGATAACTGAGATGGCCGCAAGATGCACCTTGCTAGATGCATAAGATAAGCCATTGATTAGCTCATGCAAATATTTTAAAACCAGAGGGATAAACCCCATACCAGAAAACCTCTTCCACTTGTAAACATAAGATTTTTTTCTTGCCTCCTTCAGTATCTGCTGCACATCTTCCTGAAACAAGTGCCTAAAAGGTAATACAATAGAATCATCCAGGCTGTCAGTAGCAATTGCTATAAGATGGAGGTGCACCACTCACACCTGACACTATGTGAGCAGATCCAGAGTGTGAGGGAGCTTATGTTAATTGCCTTCTGCCAATTACATTAAAAGGGAGAACCAACTTTGCAACTTTGTACTATAAGGGCTCATCACAGTAATCTTTGGTAATTCTTTTTGAATCTTCAGAGGTAGCATGGGTATCAGTGGAAAGGGTGGATATGTGTAAAAGAACATTCCCATGCAAGGGAACGAGAATGCTTCTGTCCTCCAAGCATGGCTGCAAGGATGTCCTGTTTCGAAAGGAGGTGAACAGAACTGTTTGAACTGATCCCTACATCTGGACCAAATCCAGGCAGACCTATGTCATGAGTTTTCACCCGTGAAGGTCAGTCCAGGATCTGCTTAGTTTATCTGCTACTAGGTTTTACTCTGACAGGCTGTATGAGACATGAAGTGTCAGAGAATGCTTTAAGGCTTACTCTCAGGCCATCATTTTCAACCAGCAAAGAGGGTATGACCTTGCACCCCCTGGTTTGTCCAGGTAACACATCACTATTGTGTTGTCTGTGGTTAATAAAGGGGGACCTGGAGACCATAAGTAGTGAAGGACTTTTAAGGTATGAATCACTGCTAATATTTCTTTGATGTTTATGTGTTTTGTAGCATCTGAAGGACCACATTCACTTTGTGCTAGAAATCCCCTGGACACTGTTCTCCAAGCAAAGTATGTTGAGTCCATCTGGACTGATTGAATTGGGGTCTGGAGGGAGAAGGGTAGGTCTGGATTGAGAGACATCTGATCCCTGCACCATTGCAACTCTCATTTCACAAAATCCAGCACTGGTACTTGGAACTCCAAGGGAAGCAGGTGCCTGGTCCAAAAATTTTTGAGTACCATTGAATCTTTTTCATGTAGAGTCTGTCCAGTGATGTCATGCGGATCAATGATGCCTTATGACCTAGACTTTTGAGAAATTCTCCTGTGGGGGGGCAGCTACTTGAAGAGAGAAATCCCTGAAAATGTTCTGAACAGTGAAGACTGTCTTCTGGTAGAAAGACCATACTTTTTTCTGTGTCCATCGTACCGCCCAGGAAGACAATTCTTTGCAAGGGTGTGAGACAGGATTTTTATAGGTTCAACTTGAAGTTGGTGACAATTGGTACGTGATGATAAGCATCCTTCAGATGAAAAGTCCCCATAAAAGAGTGGTCTGGAAGAAGGAGTAGGACCACCTGCAGGGTGAACATTTTGAATCTGGGAACTTTCAGAAAGGTATATAGATATGACAAATTGAACACTGATCTCCACGATAGCTCCTTTTGGGTACCAGAAAGATTCTGCTGTAAAACCCTTTCTTTATTGTGGAGAAGGACCTAGTTCTATAACTCCTGCTGCAACTTGTAAAGGAGTACTGGAGACAACAGATGTGTCTGGTCTGGTGCGTGTGGCAATGAAAGGAGGATAATTTTCTGTCCCCTGTTAAGAATATCCTCACTAAATTACTGTCATCATCCACTTGTCTGTGACTATTTGTAACCAGGCTGCTTGGTTGAGCAAAAGCCTGGGGGAAGGGAAGAGGGAAGGAGTTACAGGAGGAAGGAATGGGATGCCCTGAGTTTTGGCAGTCATTCTTTAGCAGGGGAATGGTCTATTTTAGGAAAGATATCCCTTTTATTTGGTTTAGAAGCACTATTCTATCATTTCTTCTTGGTACCCTGACTCTTGTTATTCTGGGATTTTTGTTGTTTTGCCCTTTGAAGTTGGAAGCCTTATTAGGATAGAACCTGGGAATATGAAACGACCGAGATACACCATACTTCAATTTACCCTTATCATCTAACTGTTTGAGAAACTGGGTAGCAGTAGGACCAAATTTAGATCTTAAAGTAGCATTCAAAATCTCATTTGTTTAAATCCTCAGAAAAATTCTGGTTATGTAACCAAGCATATATTCTCAATACAACAGAAACTGCTGCATTTCTAGAAATAATGTCCACCTTCCAAGACACTCCTCAAAGCATGTCTCAAAATCTGAGTCACATTAGAAACAACCTCATTTATATAACACTTGTGTTCAGCAGGCAAAGATACAGCAAAGTCATTTAAACTGTAAGTGCAATGCAAAATAAATTTCTACATGAAGCCCTGATAATTTAAAATTCTAAAGAATAAACTACTAGACAGAGACAACTATCATCTCCAAGATTCTAACCTTGTCAATTTTATCCGGTGGTCTAGGGTTAGAAGAAGCCAAGGCTCTCTTGTTAGAGATGGCAGCTAGAGAAAATAAACTGGGTCATATGACAATGGTGAAAAGAGACCTGCAAGATCTGAGTACATCTTGTAATCCCTCAAAGCCTTTTTAGGAACTGGTTTACTAGCTAAAGGGGTTTTACGTGTAGTATTGTAGGCATCTTCTAAGGTAGGTAGCCAAAGAGCAACAGCCAAAACATTTGGAATCTCAAAATCTCATCCTGAATAAGATCATACATTCTGCCAATCTCTCACGTAGCTCCAGATTGCTTCCAGTGATATAAATCTCTAAATCTAGCTGCCATCTGTGGAAAAGTGAACCCTTGCTTAGGTTTTTGAACCTGTTCACCTTCCAAAGAAAAAGATTGGGTGGACTCAAGAGTGTTCACTTCTGTGTGCATCAGAGGCCTCATCAAATTCTGTGGCACTAGACTGATCTCTAGAGAAGGTAGCTCCATAGTCATTTTGAACAGGAGCATAGTCTCTGAGATTAGCTGACTGTAAAAGACTCTTAGCTTAGAAACCACATCAGCCCTATACATGGTAATAACCTGATTGCCTGTCATGTGTGAAGTCTCTCTTTCTTCTGAATATTAACTACACCAGAGGACAAAATATCCAGGGGCAGAGTATTATGTCTAGCAAGAGATCTCTTACTCTAGACCTCTCCTTCAACTAAAGGGATTGGTTCTCCTGCACCTGAACCATAGAGGGCTGTGGGCTCACACCAGATGCTGATGGGGAAAAAAGGTAAGTGGTCTGCGGGCCAGTTTATGGCAACAACAAGTTCACAAGCCATATACTGAGGTATGCTTTTGTTGATGTTTTTCAGTTTAGGTGCAACTGTATTTGATGGGGGGGGGGGCAGCCGTATCAGGATCCATCAAGTCAGGGAAAAAACACCAGCCAAAATAATACAGTAACACTATTAAGGGATGACTAAGGGCAGCAATAATAGGAAATATAAACAATGTCCTCTCACAGAAAATTGGACTACACTGCATAAAATATAGCAGAAACAGTTTAAATTATACTAAACCTTATTCAACAAGCTGTACAGTATATTAAACAATACCACACATAGTCATGGTACTAAGTAAAATTCACTTGTCCAAATAGCAACACAAATATAGACCCTTAACTCAAACAGAAACTTATAAAAACAGCAAAGATGAGCATTTAATTAGAAATTACCTAGTCAGAAATGACAAAATCTCCACAGTAAAAGCAAATAAATTAATTTGCAGTAAAATCATTTTTTTAACAATAAAAACAGCTATAACAATGTTAAATCAGTTGTAAATATCATATCAATGAAGACAAAAGTTAAAAAATGCAATACTTTTCTGCTAGAACTTCCAAATGAAGCAGATAAACAATTGAAGCATAGTGTTCAACTGATACCACAGAACTTCCATTTCCCAGTACAAGTCATAGAACATTTTAGATAAGCCCCGTAACTTCTTAAAAGCAGTATTAAGCCTATAGGCAACTCTGTAGTGAGTTAACATCCTAGAAGAATTAACAGTGGTAAGAAATAGCAAGTGTATTAAAATACAAAAGTTAACACACATAAAATTCCTCTCTCCTACTCTCCTTCCTTCCAGTCCATTTTGAACATGTGATAATATAACTGCCTCCTTTCAGTGCCCTTTTTTCAGTGTTTCTATGTACTAAATACTCTCTGTCTTACTTTGACTATTACACTGAGCTGGTGTCAGTCAAATCATCATTGTCCAGTAAGCAACATCCAAGGCTGATGTTTACCCTAATAAGGACCTTAAAAAGGACCACAAGAGAGAGGCATATTTATAACGTATGTTATTTGCTGTCATGTGTAACATAGCTATCCTATTCCTCTGTAATAAATAGGGCAGGATCTTCTGTAGAGAACATTCACTTCCACTAGAACTAACAAGTTCCCTGGTAATTTTCTTTGTATAGGAAGACATTGCCTTCTCTTGAGCTTCCATCCCACTTGTCTATTCTACACTATATACCCAATGCAAAAGTCATCCGCCACTTTACCTACCTTACCATACTATACATTACTTGCTCTTTGCTGCAGTATAAATCAGTCTGCCTGTCTTCCCCTATAACTTCCAATGCCTTCACTGTCTGTAACATGTAAATAGTGACCTTTCCCTTACTGAAACATAACAAAAAAATAAACTGCAGTACTTAGTATCTCTCTTTAGGCAGGCTTTTCTTCTAACTATACCTGTACCTGGTTAACCCCCTGCTTTGCAACTCTTTCTGCTAAGCCCAATATAATTGCTACAACTCTGTAACATTATACCTTCTGCTATTATTTGTTACCTTGCTCTTCTCCTAACAGCTTTTCTAGTGACATTATATTTTTACTCTTTCTACCACATAAAACTTCTTACCTTGTTCACCTCTAAGTCTATAAACAGTTGTTTCTCCCCTTCCAAACATCTTTGCCATTTCAGTTGGGGCAGCCTGGTCTGTTCATCCTCACTTCACTTGTCTCACTCTGCTCTCCTACCCTACCCCCAAATCTCACCCACCTCCACTATCCCTAGTTTTATACCTACACAAAACCATTTTATCCCTGTGCATAAGTCACCCTCTTCCTATTCAAGCAACCTATCATTTTGCTACCCCTCATTTGTCACCAGCACCATATCTCCACTCTTGAGGCTCCACCTATCTTGTTATACCTCTCTTCCACACCACTTCTCAGCCTCCATTACATTGTTTACACCCACTATTGCCTTCTATTACACTGCTTCTCTTTAGCATTTTATTTGCTTTATGTGTGTCATACCTCTACAGCTGTTTCTTTCTTCTTCTTTCAGCCTTCTCTCTGCTCCACATTGTTAGCACCATGTATTCTACATACATATTCAAATTCCTGCCTAATTCTTTTTAATTCTTTTTATTTTTTTAATTCGTTTTTATTTCCTTCTATAATATAATTATATATACATATAACATCTTTTCCATCATCATCTTCACGACTCTTGTTTCTAATACACACAAAATATGCTCCTTATCTTTTTATCCACACATCTACTCCTACTACCATCATACCTTACATGTTAAATAATACCTATTGCACCTATTTCTCAAACTCCACCCTTACTCACACTGATTATGCCACTTGCCAGCCATTCACTATCACTATTGCTTTTGCTTATTTGGCTTACTGCCCTATCTCATTTTCAGATATAAAATGCTTAATCCTTCTCCCAACCCATATAAGGTGAAATTTAAATTTAATATTAGCATACCTAAACCCTCACTAGTATATGCATAAAAGATCATACTATGTGGTAATGTCCACCCAAACCCAGGTCTCAACTGCTTTTCTTGTCCACCCACTTCATCTTCTACTATAATGGCATCTACTAAAAATTTGAAAATCATATCCATGAATAGTCAAAGTATAGTAAACAAAGTCTCTAAATGTCATCCCTGGATCACTCATTACTCCCCAGATATTATTATTCTTAAAGAAACTTGACATAACCCACATATAAAAGACTCTGAAATTCTCCCCCCTAGCTATACTATCATCTGTTCTGACAGATTAAATAAAAAAGGTGGTGGTGTTGCAATCATGTTCTCTAACTGTATCTATGTGTCTCTCCTTCTTCTGTTTCTCTACCTAACTTCCTCTCTGCTGAGATTCTTGTCTCTCACTGTAAATTAAATGAGCATAAAACACTATGTATAATTGCCCTATGTATTCCCCCAGGAAATGGCATCCTTATTCTGGAAGACATCTTACACTGGGTATCTAGTTCCATTTCTCATGAAATACTATTTCTTATTGATGTCAATAGGAATGGGCAAACCTTCACATCAAACTACCCTTCCACTAGTATCAATCTGTATGGTTTCAGACAACTTATAACTTTCCATAGTCAACGCTAATAACACTGGTACTAGTCTGGACTGGATCCTAGTCTCAAATCCAAACCTTTACAACTCTCCAAAAACCCTCCAGACTCCCTCAGTGATCACCATCTTACTTATGTTTAGAGACTAGCAACTCACCATATCAGACAGTACCTTTATAAAGACTGCTGTAACCTCTCAAATTTTAATTCCAAGATCTTTAACAACATCCTTAATAACATTCATTGGATCATGCTCTATTCCTTACCACTGGATAATGCTGTTATAAAATTTAATACAATATGTCTTTACATTCTCAATAGCCTCACTCCTATAAGAAAAAAGAGAGTTAAACTCACCCAATCACCCTGGCTATCCCCTTCTAGTAGACAATTAATGTATATGAGAGACAAAGCTTGAAAAAGCTTGCAAAAATACAGATCTCAAGCTCACCTACAGACCTACAAACAACTTTGAAACATGACAAAAAAACAAGTTACTGGTGATAAGAAATATTATTACTTCAACCCACAGGATAACCAAAAATACAACCCCCCCCCCAAATTTTGGTCAACTCTCAAGAAAATATTATACCCTGGAACTCGTAGTACCCCAAAACCTTGTCCAGATATCTCACCCTTAGAAACTTCTGAATATAACTCCTACTTTATACACTCAAAAGGCACCCTCACCCAAAGCTCCCTACAGAATCCAGGCCACCCATGACAAGCTTCAAAGCTCTAACAATGCCATTTTCAGCTTAAAATCTGTCTCTACTTACAATATAAAAAATTATTACACAAATTCAAGGTGTATTCATCCTCTTTAGACAATATCCCATATGAATATCTAAAGATTGCTTCCCCTTATTGCCTACCCAATCTCTATCTTGATCAGTCAATCCATTTTTGAGTCATATTGCCCCTCTCTCTGGAAAAAAAATTACATAATTCCTCTTCATAAACAACGAAACTCCACTGAAATGACAAACATCAGACCAATTACAATATTCTCCCTTCTTTCTAAGATCTTAAAAAATGCATTCATAAATACTTTCTCCAAGAAAATCTATTAACCTCAACCCAACATGGCTTGCTTCTAGATCATAGCACAATGACTGCCCTTGTTGCCTTTTTGGACCATGTTATTAATGCCAGAAATAACAGCAGTTTAGTTTCTTCACACTTTTTTAGATACAGTCTCACATATCAAACTACTCTCAAAAATGTCTGCTTTTACTTACGAGTACAATAGTTACTTGGTTCTCTAGCTACCCATCTAACCTGCTGCAATCAGTTAAATGGCCCTCTACTTACTCATCTTTTCTCCCAGTTAATACAGATGTCCCACAAGGCTCTGTACTTGGCCATCTCCTTTTTAACATATTTATAAATGATCTACATACATCCTCACAACAAGCTACACTTAACTAATATGCAGATGACTCCACTGTCATTTGCTCATCTAATAGTCTTTCCCAGTTCCAATCCATCACTCAGCAGACATTCAACTCTATTGAAAACTGGTTCAGTGACAATCAGCCTTTCCTAAATCCAAATAAAATAAAACTGCTCTTATTTCTTCCCAAATCCCAAACACAGATAAAAGACACCTTCAAAATATCCTGTCCCAACAGTACTGAAATTGAAGATGTACCTCAAACAAAGTTATTCAGTGTCATAATAGACGATCAACTGAAATGTGATCTTCATATTCTAAACTGCATAAATACAACAGAACAAAAACTGGGCATGCTCTATAGATCAAAAAGATTCCTTACCAACTCCTCAAGAGTTACTCTAGCCAATACATACCTCCTTCCTTCACTACTATATGCCTCATCCAGTTTCACCAACATTCAGATCTCCCTAAGATCAAAACTTGAGCATTGCTATAACAAAGTAGCTAGATTTACAGTCAGTCAGTCATACAACTCCCAACATCGCTCCACCCTAAAATATTTAAACGGGATTGAGTTACCTCACTACCTCAAGTTCACCCAAATTCTCCTTGCTCATAAAATGGTATACAAATCCTCATCCTGCCCTGCAAGCAACACCATTCTTAACCATTACCTCCCTAATCACCCTCTTCACTCATCTGAGAAACACCTCCTTGAAATCCATAAACCAAAAAAAAAATCTATTGCCACTGCTATCCAAGGTCTGGAACAATATTCCTATATATATTAGAGCAATGCCATACAGTCACATATTCAAACAATCTCTAAAGGGATTTCTGCTTAACTCCTGGCTCTGTACATGTCTTACACCAGGATGACACTGCCCGTTACTCCTTCCTTTTCGTCTCTCTCTTCCTTCATCCTAATTTCTCCCTTCTTCCTTCTCTCTCCCTTGCTCTTCTTTTCCCCTTTCCTTTTCACCCTTCTCTTATTAACCAAAGCACCAGTTACTTTTCTAATAGCTCCCTACTTTAACTCCATTTTCTAATCTCCCCGCAACTGCAAAATCTCTTTCTCTTAGTCTTGTGCCCATACTTAAAATGCTTTACATCTTTACCACTGGTTATCACTATTAATTGATTGATTACTTTACTTTACTTGGTGTTCAATAGCCTATGATTGTTGCTCAATATTCACTGTATGATTTTCTGATCTGACCTTATTCATCCTGTATGTCAATTCTACTATTTGTTACTGTACTTCATGTGATGATATTATACAGTTTATTAATTGAACTATGCATGTTGGAGCTTTTCCTTCCAGGCCTCTACTGAAAATGGGATTCATGCTCAATCGAAGTCAAACTTTCCTGGTAAACAAATGCCAAAAAAAAAAAATATATATATATATATATATATATATCAGTCTACTTTGTTTCGTTGAATCTCATTTCACTAAATTTTATATATGGTACTGTGTAGAGTAATGTAAGGCAAGTAAAAAGTATATGCCCTTTTCCCCACTGTAGTGCAATCCTGGAGTTAGTATATATAGTTAGGGGGGTGTTGGGGGCATAGCCCCCTCATTGGGGGGTGTGGAGGGCGTAGCCTCCCACCTTGTTTGTTTTATATTGTATTTTACCAAAAACTTCAAAACGATACATTTTAAACAGTAGACATGCCTAGTTGCAATACCAATGACTCTCTCCAGAAGACAATATATACTCAAAGTAAGTGGGGGAAATGCCCCCAACACCCACTAATGTGGAACACCCCTAACTTCCCTTCCTTTAACTTCAAACCTATTCCTGTTAATACCATAAAAACCTACTGCAAAAACTAAAACCATGCTCTAATGCCCAAAATAACCTACCATGCAAATTCATTAAGATAGCTGCTGATGGCATAGCACTTCCCATCTGCACCCTAATTAATCTTTCCATTCAATAATCATATGTACCCCTCCTCTGGAAAAAAACCTTTATTATTCCCTTACACAAAGGGGGCTACAATACTGACATCTTAAATTTCTGTCTAATAGCCCTTCTCTCCTCTATCTCTAAGATTCTTGAAAAATGCATTCACTTGCAACTCCTACCATATCTTTTAGACAATCATTTGTTGACCCCTACTCAACATGGATTTAGACCTGGACATAGCACCACCTCTGCCCTTCTTTCCTTTCTTGATATCATCAATCAAGCTCATGAATCATGTAATATTGTACCTATCCTTTTGCTAGACTTATCCAAAGCTTTCAATACTATTTCCCATCATTTACTTATTTCTCAACGCTCTCTTCTCAACCTATCTCCCTCTTCTATCAATTGGTTTTCCAGTTACCTCTCTGACAGATATCAGGCCATCAAGTGGAAAAATTGTATCTTTTCTTACTTTCTCACTCCAACAGGCATACCCCAAGGCTCTGTCCTAGGTCCCTTACTATTTAATATTTTTATCAATAACTTCCAGCACTGTATACAGAATGTCAAACTTGTCCAATATGCAGATGATTGTACCATTACCTGTTCTGCCAAATCTCTCACTAACCTCATGCAAATAACTCAAAATGCCATCACCAACACTGAGTCTTGGTTGTTGAACAATCATTTAGCTTTCAATCCACCTAAAACTAAAATCATGTTATTCACTCCATCAAAAAACACTAAAATTGATAAGAACTCCTTCTTAATAGTCAGCCAAAACAAGACCCCCATCAAAATAGTTCCCCATACTAAGCTACTCGGTGTTAGTATTGATGAATACTTGAAGTTTGACATTCATCTACAAACTAATATCAAGAAATCCCATCAAAAGCTCAGAATGTTGTATTGACATAGTCGGTTCCTCACCCCTTCAAATAAGCAAACCTTTGCTGTCACTTACCTTCATCCCTCTCTCATGCATGGAGCCCCTCTCCTTACTAACCTTCAGCCCTCTCTAAAGGCAACATTTGCATCTTGTTACAATAAAATCTCTAAGTTTGCTACTGGCTCCAAGTCCTCTTCTCACCATTGTGCTTCCCTATACTCCTTAAATTGTCTGGTGCTTCCTAACTACCACTTTTATGTTCACCTTTCTACTGTACATAAACTCATCTTTAATCCCTCTAACTGACACTCCCTCTCTTCTATTCTCACCCTGCATCTTCCTGGAAAATCACTCAGATCCAAAAGTCAGAATGTCCTTGAAGTGTACAAAACCACACGTAGTCCAGGACAACTTTTATTGTCATTTCCCTAACACGCAAATGGAACTCTCTTCTACCACACATCCAAACTACTCAAAACCACTCTAGCTTTAAGACTTTGCTTCATTCCTACTTCTCATCTAACTGGGAATGCTCCTGCTCTCATCTTCCCCTAACTTGTATCTATTTTACTCCTACTTCCTATTAAGCTTTCTTTCATATATTCTGCCTAACACTTGCTATGTTCTTCTTATCACCTTCTTAATTTATCTTTCATTTAAGGCATTTTTTATGCCTTGACCTTCAGAAGACTAATTTATTCCATGTAATCCCAGAATGCTTTGTTATGGCATATGCTACAAAATGCTTTGTTATTATTATTACTTTGTCAGTCTTACAAATGTGAAAATCAAACAATATAAAGACATGCATCTGGAACATTTCTTCTGAGGCCTCAGCTGAAAATTGGCTTCATTCCAAGTTGGACTTTCCCGGTTAATAAATGTTAAATAAATAAATAAATAAATCTGTTACTTTAACATCATTTAATATTTTTGTATTATTATTCACAATTGTGATATTGTAAGTGGAGCTTTTCTTCCTGGGTCTCCATTGAAAAAGAGCTCATTTTGGCCCAGTGTACATTCCCATTCAACAAACTGCAAATAAATAAAATAAAAACATTTATTTGCTCAGATGAATAAAAGAGCAAACAAAATATAAATAAACAAACCAAGAAATATATAAAAATATAACCCTTGATTCCCCCTTCATCTCTGTTACCTATTATAAGTTTGTTGTATTTTAATGGATTCGCATTTTAAGAAAGACCACAAGAAGAAGGGAAGTTAAGTAAGCTGTGGAAGGAGGATGGAATAAAAGGCAAAATAATTACTTTTTGTAGCACATAAGTCTGTAAAAGTAAACAATAAATAAATAAACAAATAGACTTGTAGGAGAGCTTAGGTAATGCCACCAAGGCTGCAAGAATAACATGTAAACATAATTACCAAAAGTGTAACAAAACAACTCTTTGAAAGGAAGCCCTGTAACAGTAAACAGCAGGGGTGGCAAAGGCAGCTGTTATAATTAATACTGAAAAGGAATCATTCATAGGATGAAAAAAAAAATCAAAAGGAAATTATTTGAATCTAACATGCAGCTTTTAAATTCTTATCTTTAAAAAGAGAAGCAGGGAAACAGCCACGGAAGTTACAATTTCAGAACTGGACACTATGATTACTAACTTAATGCATAGCTTGAAAAGAGTGAATGGTTGTGATTATGAAGTTTGTACATTATAAGGAATCAAAAACAATTGTGACAGATGCCTCATTAGTTAATTTAAATGCAAAGCAGAAATGTTAGAATATTAAACTAGCTGATGTGTGTTTGCCTCATTAACAAACAAGGCAAACTTCTTTCCATGAACTGCAACTTATTTTGAGCATTGATGCTTTCCTCAAAAACTGCAACATGGAACTCCCCTGTTAAGAGACGGTCCTTGTTACAATCTCAAACAAAAAATAATATCATGGTTGTACTTACTGATTATAATGTTAGATGTAGTACCTTCTTAACTCTGCATTCTTGTCTTGTAGTGAAAATGTACTGAAATAAACATTTTCAAAAATGCATATTAAATGAAGAAAAGATAGTTTGTAATTTCGGTCTTAATATTTCAGAACTGAATGAGCTTCATTCTTAGGTGTGAGTGGTGCAAGCAGGATAAAACTTACTTTTTTCCACCAGGAAGCTCTTTTTGATCATTTACTGCAGTTTCACAGGAAACAGTTTGAGAAACAGGGTAACCTTAGCCAAAAGTTCATAAATGGGCCATTGTTTTTAGCGACACAGCTATGCACATGCCATCTGCTGCTGTACTAAAAACATCACAAGTGAAGGGTTAAGGGTTACTAAGAGGAAACAGAGTGCTGAAAAGCATAATATTTTGAACTATAAATCCTGTATTGTTCGACAGGCCATACGCACTTCATTAGTTTAACTGTTTGAACCATAAATCCTGTATTTTCAGACAAGGTACATGTGCTTCATTAGTTTTTAACAACTAAATCTAAGCAGTTATTCATAGTGTGCTTGTGTTTTCTTTTCCTTTAATGACCATGTTATATGAAAGTGTGATTTGTAAGATCTGGCTGCAGCACTTAATATCTACAAAGTACATATTTTCCTTAGCTAGAGTTCGGATGGAGTTAGTTTTGTTAGGTTTATTTCAATAATTCAAAAATAAATGCAATTTATTTTTCAGCCTAACTCACCCTTTTTGAAGTAGTGGTTCCTGTTTACATTACAAAGCATTATCATAGTCGTTGCAGAGGTCTCAATATTAATATTGTCATTGTCATAGCTGTGGCAGAGATGTCACTATTTACATTACAAAGTATTGTTGTGACTGTGGCAGAGATGTAATATTTACGTTATAAAGCATTGTCGTAGCTGTGGCAGAGATGTCACTATTTACATTACAATGCAATGCTGTAGCTGTGGCAGAGATGTCACTATTTACATTATAAAAACATTGTCATAACTGAGACAGAGATGTCACTATTTACATTAAAAGCATTGTTGTAGCTGCGGCAGAGATGTAAATATTTATGTTACAAAGCACTGTGGTAGCTGTGGCAGAGATGTCACTATTTACGCTTACAAAGCATTGTCATAACTGTGACAGAGATGTCAATATTTATGTTACAAAGAATTATCGTAGCTGTGGCACAGATGTCACTATTTACATTACAATGCAATGTTGTAGCTGTGGCAGAGATGTCACTATTTACATTACAAAAAGCATTGTTATAACTGTGGCAGAGATGTCACTATTTACATTAAAAGCATTATCGTAGCTGTGTCAGAGATGTCACTATTTACGTAGCAAACCATTGCCATAGCTGCGATAGAGATGCCACTATTTACATTACAAAGCATTTCCATAGCTGCAATAGAGATGTCAGTATTTACATTGCAATGTATTGTAGCTGTGGCAGAGATGTCACTATTTATGTTACAAAGCATTGTCGTAGCTACGGCAGAGATGTTACTATTTACGTTACAAGCCATTGCCATAGCTGCGATAGAGATGCCACTATTTACATTGCAAAGCATTGTCATAGCTGTGGCAGAGATGTCACTATTTACATTGCAAAATATTGTCGTAGCTGTGGCAGAGATGTCACTATTTACGTTACAAAGCATTGTCATAGCTGTGGCAGAGATGTCAGTATTTACATTACAAAGCATTGTCATAGCTAAGGCAGAGATGTCAGTATTTACATTGCAAAGCATTGTCATAGTTGTGGCACAGATGTCACTATTTACATTACAAAGCATTTTCACAGTTGTAGCAGAGATGCCACTGGCTATTCTGGCACCTTGTGTGGATTAATTTGAGGACCAGAAAAGAAAGAAAAAGGACATCTTCTCATACTTGAGGACAAAACATCCTCTATTTCAGGACTAAAAAAAGTACTTTGTAGATATTAAGCACTTCAGGCTAAAGACTACCACAAAGCCTTCTTTAACTATGTTAGACACCTCAGAAACAATGGCCAGCACTGCAAAGAGCTATAGCTATAGGTAAATGATACTATCTACTCAGACTCAGAGAATATAGCCAATCTAATCTTCTTCTTCTTCTTTTGGCTTTTCCCGGTTAGGGATCGCCACAGCGGATCACCGTCCGCTCATGATTGGCAGTGGAGTTTTACAGTTTCGAGTTGCCAGCCTAGCACCCAACCTTCCACAGAAGGCACACACTCACACCTAGTGCCAATTTAGTGTGTCCAATCCACCTACAGCATGTCTTTGGGATGTGGGAGGAAACCGGAGCACCCGGAGGAAACCCACATGACCACAGGAAGGACATGCAGACTCCGCACAGATGGTATCCCAGCCAAGGATCAAACTGGAGAGCCTCTTGCTGTGAAGTGGCAATGCTAACTACTGCACCACCGTGGCCGCCCATAGCCAATCTAATAATGAGTACATTTAGCTCAAACATCACTTCATCTTCCCCCAACATTGCCAGATCATATACACACATCTACACCTCTAAGGAAAAAATGATCAAGGCACTATCCAAGGCCAAGAACACTGTTTCTTTTGGGCCAGATAACATACCAGGATGCCTACTGGCTAGCCTGAAACTGAGCCTGTTAGACCCCCTACATAAATTATTCAATATCAGCCTCCAAACAGGCTATGTACTAGATGAATGGAGAACAGCAACAATCATCTCCTTACATAAGGATGTTACTTTTAACAGTAGATGTTTAAATTTCACAGTGCTTCCATGGCATATGGATTTTGTGCTTGCACAAACCCAGACTGGTAGCTGTGAATAGGCTAAGCTCATCCCATCAGTGGCAGTCTAACCCCTGCTTCAGTGGCAGTCTAACCCCCTGTCTAACCACTGATGGGATGGGCAGTCTAACCCCTGTCTCAGGAAGTCTGATGTTCAGGCTTTTAGTGTTAAGTAGGAAGAACCAAGAAAGACCAAAAGCAAGAATTGCCTGAAACCAACTCATAACCAAAAAACACCAACACAAATAATCAAAGCCAACCAGCAACACAACAAGGTTGAATAATATCGAACTATGTATATAAATAAGGGGGATGGTGGTTGGGCACTACCACTGAGGTAGTTTGAAATCCAAACATCTACTGTTACAGGTAAGTAGGATTTGAGCAACTATACTATATTCATCATTCACATTGCTTCCGTGGGATATGGGTAGATTTCCAAAGCTTACACTTCCTAGTAGGAGAAAGGAAAATCTGTAGACCACGGGGAATGGTCCTCACAAAGCCTGCTCTGGAACCTGAGAAAGAATTTGTTTGTAGTGCTTTATAAAGGTATGAACAGATGACCAGGTAGGTTCCTCTAGAATGTTTCTATAGCCCATTTCTTTCCACTATACCAGAGAATAAGGATCTGGTGGAATGTGCCTTAAACTTGCTTGGAATGCATTTACCATAGTGGCACTAACTAAAAATACAACATCCGAGGACAGTCAATGAGGATGCATTTGCTTAGCAATGGATTGACCCTTCTTATTCTCAGAATAAGAAATAAACAGCTATTCAGCCTTCTGGAAGGGCTTAGTAATGTCAAGGTGGTATCTGAGATGCCTGTAGATATCCAACGTATGCAGAATCTTCTCTCTCCTATTTTTAGGTTCTGGAAAGAAAACTGGGAGGTTGATGGTTTGATTTAGAGTAAATTCAGAAACAACTTTTGGCATCAAAGATGAATTAGTGCATAAAACATCCATGTCCTTTTGGAAAATCAAATACGGTTGTCACACTATGAAAAATTGCATCTCAGAGACTCACCTTACAGATGTCAGAGCAAAAATCAAAACAATTTTCCAACTGATGAACCTCAAATCCATCTGAAAGGCTAGTACAAAAGAAGATAAATCAATATTTCAAGAACAAAGTTCAGATCCCAAGAATGAGTAATTTGTTTTTGAAAAGGTGTCAAGTGCAACACTCCTTCCATAAACTGCTTGTCTACAAAAAGAGATGATGGGGGAATCCATGAGCAGACAAGGTGAGATGGCCACAAGATGCAGCTTTCTAGATGTATGAGATAAGCCATCATTGACTAGTTCACACAAATATTTCAAAACCAGTGGGGTAGATACCCTACCTATTATCGGTTAGGCAATACCTTCAGAACCTCTTCCACTTGTAAACATAAGTTTTTTCTAGTTACAAACTTTCTTGCCTCCTGCAATACATAATGCACTTCCACATGGAGCAAGTGCCTAAAATGTATCAAGTTAAAATCAGCTGCAATCGTTCTAAGCTGGACTGCACCAGTTGTCCCTGACACTGCGAGCAGATCCAGAGAGTGAGGAAGCTTTTGATAATTGCACTTGGCCAATTCCATTGAAAGCGGTAACCAGTTTTGACTGGCTCAGAAGGAGGTCAGCACAATGATCTTTGGTAATTATTTCTGAATCTTTAGAAGTAGCTTTTGTATCAGTTGATGGAGCTAAACTGCATAAAATATAGCAGAAACAGTTTAAGAGATGCTAAGCCTTTTCTACATCCTGTACTGTGCAGTATAGAACAGTACACACAGTCACAGTACCAAGTATTTGTCCAAACAGTGCCAAAATCAAATGTGTGCACTTAAATCAAGTAGAAACCTTTTACAAAAGCATAAATAAGCATTTATTTAAAGATTCTTTCATAGAAATGAAAAATTATCTTCACAAAATAGAAATAATCTAATTTGCAGTACAATTACAATTTAACAATAAAAATTGTTATATTTGTGTTAAATGGGTAGTAAATATCATATAAAAAAGAAAAAGGTAAACAAATGCAATATTTTCCCTAAGAACTTCAAAATGATGCTGACAAACAACTGAAACAACAGATATGATTAAATTGCATGTCTATATCCTCAGATCAGTTCTCTAGTGTTTGAACTGACACAACAGGACTTCAGTTCCCCTTTAGAAACGTCCCATGACTGCTTAAAAGTAGTATTATGGATGATTTCTTTGAAGAGGTTATTCAAGCAATGAACAAAGGAAAATCAGTACACACAGCATATCTAGATTTTGCCAAGGTATTCAACACCACCCATTTTCAAATATTGTCAATAAACTCTTCCAGCCAAAAGTCAATGCCTATTTAACGTAATAGAGAATAAAATAGAAATCATGACCTTAGGATGGGTAGCTTCATCTCCAAAAGACCTATCACCAGCATTGGGTCACTCCTCTTTAGCATTTTCTCCTTGGAGATAAAAGCCTATTTTAAGGGCTTATGGCTCACCAAGTTTGCTGATGACAGTAAGCTAGGTGCCATTAAAATTCTACAATAGAAATAGTTGGTGTCAAAACAACATACAAAAATTATATGCCAAAAAATGTATAATTGTATCCTTAAGCAAGCACGACACCCCCTTCAGCAATCACATTGACAACACATCCCTGAAAATCAATCCAGTAGTTAGGGACCTGGAATCCTACATATGCAGTAAACTATTCTTTGATCACCATGTATCCAATATTGTAAGAAAGTCCTTTTTCATTGTGCAGCTTATTAATAAGGGTATGACATCCAGGTCCAAGGTTGTGATCATTCCACTGTATCCATTCACTTATTAGACCAGTCATTGAGTATAATGCCTCTTTTGGCATGTAGCTGTCCAAACACTTGACTCTACTTGAGCATTTTCTCAACAAGAAAATCAAGGGTCCAAATCATATCAACTACACTGATCATCTCAAAGCCTTTACCCTGTTCTCCATATCATACAGGTTAATTAAGGGTGACCTCTGCCTTGCATACAGAGCATCAACAGATAATATCATCTAAGACCTACCACACATCCAAAAGTCCAGTGGTTGCATAAACAACCACTCAAGAGATCTGAATCTCTTCTTCAACATAAAGAAAACATGTTGGAGGGATAGATATCAATCACAGAGAATTCTACTTCTTTTGAATCATCTTCATTCCTACATAAAACATAATATTTCTTTTACTCTATTCAAATGTATGGGAAACCATAAATTCATCCCTGGAGTAGTACCCTAGTCCCGTATGGAAAGTAGTAGCATGTAAGTGCTCTGCCTGCTCTGGATTATTCATATTTAGAAAATGGGCAAAGTTTATATCAGCACCCTGATTGGAGAATGATCATTCACCAGCATGGTATTAATGTAGACGTAATCCCATTCAAAAATGAGTCCGCTGCTTCATAGCACAATATCAATCTGCCGTAGAGCTCAGACAGAAAAAACGTAATGACCGCCATTATTTTATCCTGGCTAAGCAGCACTCCTGCTGTTCGGTGAGTGTAAAATGTATGTGTAAGAGTATGTGTGCATGGGATTCGACATCAATCGAGCTGTTATTTTATACTCACTAAGCAGCACTTTTGCTGTTTAGGGAGTGTAAAAAAATAATAAACAGAAAAAAGTGTATATGTGTATGAGCATGTTTATGTTTCTGTCTGTGTGTGAGTGAATGTGTGCATGAAAGCAGAAGAAACTGTGCATGTGACTATGAGAGAGAGAGAGAGTGAGAGAAAGAGAGAGTGAGTGAGCAGTGAGATCCAGCGAGCTGTTATTTTACATTAGCTAAGCAGTGCTTTTGCTGTTCAGTGAGTGTAAGGTAAAAAAGAAAAGAAAACTTAAAATAAAAAAGTGTCTGTGCGTGTGTGTGCGTGTGTGTGTGTGTGTGTGTGTGTGTGTGTGTGTGTGTGTGTGTGTGTGTGTGCATGTGTGTGTGTGATAGGGTATGCATGTATGAAAGCAGGAGACTGCGTGAGTGAGAGAGAGAGAAACAGAGAGAGTGAAGAGTGAGAGTGATCCCTGGCAGCAGCAAAGTGGTCTGCATACCTCTTACCTCTCAACTGTACAGATTTTTGCAGAATGTCCAGATTTTTGCAGTGTCTGGCCTCTTAACATCCCTGGGCAGGCGTTAATTACATATTAACACACACTCTGTCAAGCATTTTTGCTTGCTTAAATTACAAAGGCAAAAAAATTAATGGGGATGTATGGCTAGACTTCTAAAAATCCTCCAGAGTCAATAGCCTAGTAAGAAACTATGAAACTATAAAAAAAAACTCCTTCTACTTTTAAAGGTATAGCAAACTATTTGCTACTTTTGTAGCAGGCAGCTTGGTACAAACTTTACAACACAAGAAGCTCTAAAGCTATTATTTTGTGAATTTGGGCAAAAAAGTCATCTTTTTCAAAACACAATAATTTAATTTATCTGACTCAAGCCCCATCTCTCCTTATTTTTAGCAAAAGAGAGAACTCTTAAAATGTATATGTACAAGTCAGCTTGTGGTGTAAGAGTACTAGTCTGTATACTGGCAACCAAATAACCCCCAAACAGGGAATTTAATGCATTTAAGATTAAGGAGAAAAGTATATGAGAGCACATCTCTTCACCACTCTATAGATAGGTTCATAGGTAAGTACTAAGATAGCTGTCCTTGCGGGCCATTTTAAGCTCAGCCAATTTCCCTTTTTGACTTGAAATAACTTATTCTACTTGGTTATAGATTGGTCTTACCCATCCCATGGTCAATAATTATATATTAACACTAATGAGAATAACTAGGATGATACCATATAAAATCCGAGGGAACCCATTCATGGGATAAAGCATTTAAGAGCTGCCTCTGTCCATTAGTAGTACAGGGGATAATCATGGGGTAAATTTTCTGTTTTCCATCCATACATCGAAGTTATGCTTGAATATGGACAAGGATGAACTTTGTTTTATGTTGATGGGAAGTCATTCCCATAGTAACGGTATTCTCTGTGTGATATACCTGTCCCTCCAAACTATTCTGTTGATGTTGCAGAAGAGGTTTAAATCCCTAGGCCAAGTATTTCTGATGTCATTTGACTTGCTGATGTGCAGTAAATCCATCAGTAATGGATCAGAGGATACCTTGTATGTTAGACACTGGTTACCTCTTAGCAGTCTACAGTTTACCAAGTATAGTGAGTTATTCCATGTAGGACATGTTATTTATGCCAGGAATCATTTTAGTCAAGTATCTCTATGGGCATTCCACTTGTTGCATTTGTCTGGACAGAGGGTCTATGTCATATAATTGAACTTCCAAAATTTTGAACACCATATGTTCGAACTTGGAAGTTCGAAATATGACAACATCGAAACCTCAGAACACACACACAACACAGGCACACCAAAACCTAATAAACCTACACTACACCTTACATACACAACTATCGATGCACTAACCTTAACCCAAACCCTAACCCTAAGGTCCGTCACTATCGCACAGTTATCTTACCCGCACCCTAACCCTAAAGTCCGTCACTATCACACACTTACCTTACCTGTACCCTAACCCTAAAGTCCATCACTATCGCGCACTTTCCTTAACCGTGTCCTAACCCTAAAGTCCATCACTATCACACACTTACCTTACCCGTGCCCTAACCCTAAAGTCCATCACTTTCACACACTTACCTTACCTGCACCCTAACCACAATATCCGTTACACTCGCACACTTACCTTAACCTGATCCGTAACTTTCACATCACAGTACAGAAAATATCAAAGCCGCGGAAACAGCCAACTGAATTCTTTCCCTGGATTTCCGTGGCTTCGACATTTCTATTTTTTGAACTTCCCCATTCGAACATCCAGTATTCAACATTCTAGACGGTTGATTAAATAACAGGTACCCTGAACAGATGCATGCCAAGGAGTGGATTGTATTTAATGACTGGCCTAATGAAGGCTGAGTAAAGTGGGGGGTGGGGCAATGACATCCCTAGGTCTGGACACAATCCCTTTGTTTATAAGTTGTGCAATATAGAAGGACTTTCTTACAACAATGGACACACACTGGTGAAAAGTTAGGTCACTGTCCACATAAATTCCCAAATTCCAAATAACTGCATCAACATTTAAGAGCATACTGCCAAAGTCAAAGTTCCCTGGGGTAGATGACTTCCCAAAAGAAAAAATAATGCATTGTTTGGCATTTATTTTCAGTCCATGATTTTAGCACAAGTTATTTGTGTGTGTTAAACCTTCATGCAGGATAGCTAAGTCATTCGGGGATTCAGTGACTGTTCCTAGCTTGCAGCCCTCTGCAAATTTGGTCAGCCAGAGCCCTTTGATATAAGTAGATGCCAAACAGGAGAAGCTGCAGCCCAGAACCGTGGAGGACTCCACTGGTGACTAGTCTCTTTGTGGTGGTTACTTCCCCTGTTTTGATTATCTGCATCCTATCTGTGAGACATATGGCAATCCAGTGGGTGACATAGAGGACTATGATGATTAATATTACAAGTGAAGTCTTAAATGCAATGTCTGTCAGAAAGGTACATGCCACTGTTGACCTTATCACTGAACATCTGTTGTCAGCTTTCAGAATGGAGAAATAATTAATGTTTATGGAAGAATATTACAGGGTAAATTTGTATGACTACTAGGTGGTTTAGAATAAATATAACTGTATCGGAATAGGCCTAAACCTTTGATTAATATTAGTACACTCTGAATCAGATGCCAGTGTTGTTGCCTTCAAAAATATATCATAAATATATCAACTAAGTACAATATTATTAGCAGCCTCACAAGTCATACAAATGTCTAGGTGGACTAGATCAAAATATTATGATCCTGTGACCAGAAAATAACTATCACAGTAACCTGAGTAGCTCCTTTTGTTTATGATTTCAGTAGGATGTCCTAAACATATGAAAAAATGACAACAGCAGGAATCGTTTTCCTTCTAGAGCATATGATCAATGCATCTAAATGGGTAATTCTTTGTTCTGTTGTCTTACTGTGCCATTTGGTGTGCATATTAGTTGAGTTGTGAGGGAGAATCATTTTCTTGTATTTCTCTAGATTTGTAGTTTTCAACATGTTTGTGGTGGAAGATCCCTACATTAGCAATTAGTGCTAGTCAAGAAACCTCACTCAGACCACTCACTATGGCAATGTAATTTTATAATAATTTTATAATAATTCATATTTATTAAGTATTTAAAAGGGAGACAGAAATATCCTGTAAAAATAACATAAGTGTATTTATGCTGTTAATAACTAGACATAGTGACAACATTCCAATTTCTTAATTTTAAGTTACTTTGAATCTTTCAAAAAAATTAATCAGCGTTATGAAATCACTGTATCATTTTTGCCATTAATGTGAAACTCGGGATTAGAGGTTTCTGCATACCTGCTGAATTCTCCATCAATGGAAGCCATTCTCATTTTTAACATTCAAAGAAATTTATGGGGGATCCTTGTCAGAAGATTGAGGGATCACAAGATCAGGGAAAAATAACTGCTATAGATAGTTGTCATATAGCATCACCCTATTTGATGTGTGGCACTCTAGTATTCATCTCAGGAATGCAGATGGCTACATTTCAGTCCTTAGTTTCAACCAACAGTACTTTCAAGGAGGCAAAAGTTCTTTGAAGAACACCTGTGGTTTATATTAGAAAAAATACAACATACACATCTGCTCATTTATTTACTGCCCCCAGAGTCACACAGCCACATACCATACATAAAATGTATTACTTTTTGTATTTTTTGCCCTTACTAGTTTTTGATCTCTATCCCTCTGCGGCTCCCAGATTACTTCACTGCTTCCCCAATCCTTTGTTGCATTCACCTTAACACCCCATGCAGAATCTTCATTTTCCAGGGGACATTTGTCATTCAGAGCTCTCAGTATTGGTCAGGCAACTGAGATGAGAGTCGGAATCTTGCAGGCAATCATCTTTTTCTAGTTTAGATTTATGAATACATGTCAGCTCCCACCTCTGTCTGGAGGTTGACAGGTATATTTTGTCTATAACTCCAGTCCTTAATATAAATAAGCCTTCCTGGTCACCCAGATCATCAGCCATTTACTAGGAACAGCACCACTTGAATCCCATCTTTCCCCTGCACTAGCTTTTATTGGTTACTTACTCTCATCTGAACTTGGCTAGCTCCTCCAGTGCTTAGGCTCACTAATCAAACTCTGATCATCTGTGGAGTAGTCAAGGCCTCATCTTTCTGAATCTCAAAGCTTACTGATATTTCACAATTCCACATATATTGTTTAAGAGACTGAAGGATCTCAGTCCACTAACATCATCAGTGTCCCTTACCTGAAGTAAAGAAAACTATTCTCTTACTCTCATGCAAATATTAAGTAGAAATTGTCAGCATCTCCAAAGTGTTTGGTCTTGTTATTGAGCAACCTGAAAAGCATCGAAATGATATTGGTCGAAAGTAAATAAATATATTTGTTGTGGGAGTTTGTGTGTTTAGAATTAAAGAAGTATGGCTTGCAGTTAGAAAAGTTGTCTGGCTGCAGCCAACAGAAATGCTTTCATTGGGGGGGGGGGCTAGAAGGCCAACTGAAAGTAGCATCCTTTTAGAGCTCTGTAATGTTATCATAACATACAGGAAAAAAGTAATGTTTTGAAACAAATTTTATACAGGATTATATATACTTATCTAGTTTTTTTTTCTGAATTTAAAGAAGTTCTATACATTTTTCCTATCAAATTACCTAGAGACTAGATTTCTGAATGAAATTGAGTAGTACTAAACACTCCCAGGGTGAAATTTCTCTGAGAAAGGACTTTAACCAAATAACTTCAAAATTACAAAAACTGTCTCTGATAAATGGACAGATTTCAAAATAACCTAGAAAACTTGAAAGAGAGTTGTTTTAAATTTATAGAGGTTTTTAAGGAAATACTACAACAGCAACAAACAAAAATTTATTAAATGGAGAATGCATTAAATGACACCAATGGCATATTAAGAGAGGAAGAAATATAATTATATTTTTACTAAAACAAAATACTTGGCTCTTAAACAAGATAGATAATCTGGAAAATAGAGAGAGGAGGTGTAAAGTAAGAATACTGAAAAAGCTGAAAGTGAGGACTTAATTTCCTGTCAAAATTCTTGGCTCCCTGAAATCTTAAACCTCCAGGAAGGCTTTTCATATACTATTGAAAGAGTCCATAGAGCCATAGGTAAATCCATTCCTTTTTCCTCAACTTCTCCACCGAGGTCCATTATTATAAAATGTTTATCTTATTCAGATAAAGAAATGGTTCTTAAATCTGCATGGAGGAAAGCCCCATTAAAATACAAACAAAATCTTATTAGACTTGATAATGATTACTCCTCAAAAACAATAGAACTAAGAAAGAACTGCTGGCCTCTTGTATAAGGTTTAAGACAAAATGTACTAAAATCTCAGATATTATTTCCAGTTAAAATAAAAATACAACTTTCCAATGAAACAATAATTTTTGAAAATCTAGAAGAAGCTTTTGCATTTGTTAAAAATAATAATTTGCTCCCTTCAACTGAAGGCTTGGACTGTTTTGCTTCTTCTTTTAAAAGAACATTAGGGAAAATTGTACGGACTGACTTGAAGAAAAAGAAACAGAAGATTAATCCTACTCCATCTTCTTCTTCAAATAAAGGATCAAAAATGTTAACTTGAAGTAACTGATTTGCCTATCTAACATCTCAGTCTGTTTCATCATTTGCTTCAGTTATTTATAGTGTTGATTCATTTCTTGGTGTTTATGGTATCTCCCCACTGAGGTATTCAGGGATGGTAATATATTCAACTAACAAATTTAACTTTTATCAAATAGACTATACAGTTTTAGTGTGTTTTAATTAAACATATGCATTACTAATAAATTTCATTCTAAATGTATTTGTACTACTTGAATGCAAGTCTGAATCTGCAAGCAGGAGATGACCTTTGAATGATTTGGTTACTTCCTGGTGTGATTAATGTTTTGATTTATCAGATTTGGTTGGTTTAACATTCATGTATTTAAATGGTTTACCTTCATATTGTCGGAAATGACAATATCGATTGCGCATTTGGGCGAACCAAATGCACGAATTTTAAACTTCAACATTCTCAGTAGTTTGAAAATCAGCAAACTGAACATCTGATTAGCTGATTTTTTTAACTAAAATGTTGAAGACACATCGTAATGCAGGGGGAAGGCCCCCCTGTATCCTCCATGTGGGGGGGGGCTGCAATCCCCACCCCCATACTTTAATATACTAACTCCGAGATTGCACTACAGTAGGGAAATAGATAATTTCCTGATCCCCGCTATAGTCCAATCCACACCCACAATGTCAAATCTGCAATGAGCGAATGACAATGTGCATTCACCCATTGCACATTTGGACACTTTTTTCCAAGGTTTTGCCAATTTGAAAACCTCCTTTCACACAAAGTGGATTCACCTGAGTGCATAACGCACTTATGAAGGTAAACCATTTAAACAGATGAGACAATAGTAAGGTAGTGTGGTACTTGCTTTCTTATGAAGTTTAACACTGGATTGCTGCTATAGTGTAGATGTGGGGTTTTTTTTGAGCATAATAGGAGTGCAATTATAAATGGGAGGCACCAATTTGGTGATGGTATGGAACCTCTTAATCTTCTACTTCACTCATAGCTGCAGCCATACTAGGCTGCAATATCTTACATAACATCTACTTGATAAGTCCCTTATTGCAGGTTTGGGAATGAGCAGTTGAAAAATATCATGATTTACATTGTAGACTGAATTACAGTCTGGTTTCTGCATAAAAAAATCAGTTTATATCTCAAGGGTCACATGATCATTTTTGAGTTGTTAAAGTTTGTTATCCATCTTGGCAAGAATATGCCTGTATGTCTTAGATAGATTTCAGGCAAGGTGGCACAAAAGTCCTAATAAACCTGATGACTTCACATAAAGAAAAAGGGTATCACATCATGCAAGTAACACTGTATACTTTGGAATTTAAGGCTACTGTAAACTTCAGTTGTATTCTTCTTCTGAACAAAAGCCACTTAAGAGATTAAGCCAAAATGTATTTATTTTTCATTTCTAAACAGGATTAATGAAGGGGTATGAGGACACTTATTAGCTGCAACCAGGTCCAACAAAGCAAGACAATACAAAGGTCAAGTTAAACAACTTATACGTAGTATAGATAGAAGATGACCTGCAAAAAAATATCCCTACCCTCTATGATTTAAAGCTCCATGTGCTTAGTGTTTATTAAGGTGGATGACCTAGGCATTAAGATGTAATTAACCCTTAAGCAGGTCCTATTAAAATTCAGAGCCACAGGTCCAACTAATAAAGTGCAAGTTAAATGCAAACTTTGACTACTAGTTTGTAGATTATTTCTATACAATTGCGCATTAAAAGAAGTAGCACTATGTGTGAGATTATGCTTTAAAATATGATTTCTACATTTAAGTGCTATGGTAAGAATCAGAACTCTAATATCTTCATAAGCATATTTTTCCAGAGTTAATGGCTTGAGTAAAGTTTCATAACATCATTACAAATATCTTTATTGTCCTGCTGCAATTCCTTTATTCAGAAACAAATGTCTTGGTAAAAAATGCAGTGGCAGCATTTCAGACTGCATAAACATAGAGCATACACTTGTGTCTATATCACATAGTTGAACTGCAATAAGTTCGACTACTTAAATGTCAAACCTGGAAGTTCGAAAGGAAAAAATCGCTGTTCCAGTACAAAACCAAAAAACACATGTGCACAATAAAATGTTCCTAATAAGCCCCCCACATCCCCCCTACTTAAATATACCAACTCTGAGATCACACCACAGTGGAGGAATTAGCAAAGCCACAGAAACAGCCCACCAAATCTTTTCCCTGGGAAAAAATTTGGTGTTCCGTGGCTTCGCTATTTTGACATTTCGAACTTCCCAGTTCGATGTTATGGCATTCAGACACCTGTGCGTTCGAACTTCTAATATAGTCCCCATACACTTAATTATTCACAAAGTACATCAGAAAGACATTCTGAAACTATGGCTCCACAACAACAACATCATAGCAACATAGCTGCAATACTGAGACAAACAAATAGGCCCAAATACATTTTGGATTAACTTAAACAAATACGATAATATATATTTTAAAAAGTTCCATTATAAGTATGTAACTATCCACACACAGTATTGGCTGAGAATTTCTTCCATTTGTCTAATCTGGTTAAAATTACCTATTCAAGTTTTGCTATTATAATTAAACAAGGTCATTCATGGATATAATGTGCATTGTTCATTCTTACTATGGTCAATATAATGACACATTCAAGAAGCCACAAGTATGATTTAGAATTGAATGGGCAGATAGATGGAATGATGCATTTGTCTTGGGTAATGTTGTCATATCTACATACATATTTAAGTCAAATGAGCTATTGTCTATGAATAGTTGTGAAGTGCATATAAATAGTAGATAATCACTATGTAAAACTGAGGCTTATGCTCAGTCCTAGGGTAGAGAGCCTATGTTATGTATGCTACAAGCTTCATATATACATTTTGTTATGGGCAAAAGCACTGCAAGCACCATCTGATAATTAAAAAAAACTCATGATATTAAAATTAATGGGAACAATGATTTTATGTTTATCTAATTAACAAACTGATTAAACATAGATTAATATAGACCTGTAAACATTAATATGAGATATAAAATCACATACGCCACAGGAAATTTGATAGTAATCTTGCCATGTCAAATTCTTCTGCAGGCTGTATAACATGAATATCTTATAATATCTGATTTACTTTAGTAAGTCTGAGATTGAAATAATTTGTTTGCAGTACTGCTCTTATTTTATCACACTTTAAATTTATATAAGTATATTTACTTCTTTATTATTAATAAATAATTAATATTGTTCATACCTTTTAATTACATAAAGTATCTGTTTATTTAATATAGTTACAGAGCTCTTTCAAAGATATATGCTGTTTTGTAAGGTAGTATTGGATAGTGTAATAGCTTGTTTTTTTTTTTTTTTTTGTTTGTTTTTTGTTATTGGACTAGGAATTGTGATAATTCCATGTTTATTGTTAATTTATGTTATTTACAAATTTGTTATATATTTTATTTTGTTTAACTTTCTTATTTTTTTTTTCTCAAATAATTTTTTATTGTTTTCAAAATAAGTTCAATGCAAACAGAATAGAAATACAAAACATTCTAGGTTGAAAACCATGTGGATGAACCAGAATAAAGAATTACAAACAGTACTAGAATACAATTCTAAAATAAGAGGCATTAGGAGAAATATAAAGCTACTGGAGGCATTGAAGACCACTAAAAAAAAAAAAAAAAAAAAGAAACACTATTTACAAAAACAAAAATAGAAACCCCATGCTACCTAAATGTATAAGAGCAGTATCAAAAGAAAGAATTAAAGAGGTAAGACGAAGAAAGATATAAACACCCCGTTGGGTAAAAATTTGTAGTGGAAGATAGATAGGACAAGAAATTGCAAAGGAATGTCACATATGAAATGAACAAGGTATTAGTCAACTAGAATTACATCTAATAGGCAATTCCATAGATTGGCGAAATAAGCTTTCTTTCTAGGACCATTGATAATGAATTTTTGAGCTGATATATATTTTAATGCCATCTCTTTGAAACCCTGCCATGACAATTTTGTGCGATCTATCCAGTTATTAGTGATGTAGAGTTTGATTAAAGAGCAGAGGGTGATGAGAATGTGAAGGTGAAGTTTAGGCATTTTGGAAAGGGGAATATTCAGTATGGCTGTTTGCCAAGAGAGAGTGGAGTTATAGTAACCCATCTTTTTTAGTCGCACTTTGAGAGAACACCATAGTTTATAGGAATGATTACAGTGCCACATAATATGAAGAAGATCTGCTCTCAAGCAAGGGCAACAAGAACAAGCCATGGAGTTGTTAGGATTAAATTTGTTGAGTATTACAGGTGAGTGATACGCATTGTTATTTAACATCAATTGGGTATATAATAATTTTTGAAGGAGCAAGTTCAAGGGTGTTTTTATGGCTAAAAGTTTTGATCTTCCGTAATGGGAGAACCTATATTGTCCCAGAAGGTGGAGAAAAGGCAATTATTATTATCTAATAATGGTTTAAGTATATTGTAAGAGGAAGAGACAGTTTTTTTGGGATTTAAAAGTGTAGAGATAATTTCAGATATTTTATTGATTCCCAATGAATCAGGTGTAGTGTAGACAACTTGAGAGGAAATGGTTTCACGTAGTTGACGAAGGATAACTGTGTATTTGTTATTGGCCTTGAGGGATGCACGTAGTTCTGTGATCGATAGGGACTTATGTTTAAGGAGGTCCCAAACTGTAAAGTCCTTAATAAGGGAGAACTTAGAGAGATCAAACATATTGTTGTTAATTTTAAGATTTGGATTCAGGTGTAGTGGTTGTAGAAGGGGGAGAATGTTTTCAAGGTTAATGTCCTTGATCAATTTTTGAAATAACCTAATTTTATGCTTCAATAAGGGGAGTAATTTGGAGTCATAGAGAGAGGTATGGGAAAGAAATGGGATAGCTTTCGGGTTGATTTTGTTGGAGGTGACATGACGGTGCCATATCTTCAACCAGGCAGGAGTATGGCTGAGTGGATTAGGATCCATGTATGAAATGGACAATAACCTGTTTGAGCAGATAATCGTGTAATACAAATGAAAATTTGGAAGGCCCACCTCCTTTCTCTTTGGGGAGAGTAAGTTTAGAGTACGAGATCCTGACTCTCTTGGGAAACCAGAGAAATTTTGCGATGTTATTGTTAAATTTAAGGAAGAGATTATTTGATATCATTATATTGGTAGCATTAAATTGATAAAGAAGTCTCGTAGAATATTCATCTTCACAATGGCTACTTTAGAAAGAAAAGCTAGATTAAGAAGTTTCCATCTTTGTAGGTCTTGGCAAATAGTAGCCCAGGATTTTAGTAAATTGTTTTGAAGAGCAGAGGCTTGGTTGTGTTCAAAATTAATGCCGAGATATTTGATACTATATGAGATATGAAAGGAGGATTCTGGGAAAAAAAAAAGGTTTATGAGCGTCGGGTTAATTGGGAGAATAAACGATTTTTCTTATTAATTTGAAGGCTAGAGACACTAGAGAAGTTGTTAATTGCATTTATAATTTTGGTAGGTCAGAATTGGGATACTGAAAGTATAATTTAGATCATCGTAAGGCCGATAGGGCAACTTGTGTATTCAGAATTCTGGGATGGTGTGGTGTGTATTCTGAACAATATATAAGAAGAAGGGTTCAATAAATATATTAAACAGGAAAGGAGAAAGTGGGCATCCTTGTCTTGTTCCATTAGTAATCATAATCGTGTTAGAGCTTTTTTTATTAATATATAAGGAAGTATAAGAATTTGTATAAAGAATTCTGATCATATCTATAAAGGTTTTAGGGATATTGAAGTGGGTCATGGTGGAGAATAAGAAGACCCAGTTTACTCTGTCGAACGCTTTTGAGGCATCAAGAGTCAAGGCGCATAAAAGGATTTTTATCTCTTTTAGTAAAATGTATTAGTGAGTCTAGAGTTAAAGTATTATCCCATGTATGTCTGTTGCTCATGAAACCAGCTTGATCCTGAGAAATTATATATGGCATTATCTGTTTGAGTCTGTTGGCCAGAACAGCTGCAAATATTTTAATATCTACATTGATAAGCGAGATGGGTCTGTAACTGTGAGGGTCTGTTTTGTCATGATTATTTTTTAAAATTAAAATCGTTTTAGATATATTCCAGTGAAGGTCGGTAATTCCATTTCTTATAATAAAGTTGAATATCTTAAGAAGAATAGGGGCGATCTTTAAACTAAAGGTTTTAAAGAAGTTAGTGGTAAACCCATCTGGGCCAGGAGATTTGCCTAATTTGAGATTATTAATGACATTTTGAATCTCTTGAATATTAAACGGAGCGGATAATAAGGACACCTGATCTGAATTAAGGGAAGGGGCAGCAATTGAGTTGAGAAAGATTTCTATTTGGGGGTTTAAGGAATTTTGGTCGTTTTTGCTATAGATATCAGAATAAAGATCATGGAAAAGTTGAATTATTTCAGAATCAGATTTGTAAAGTTTATCCTTATATAGAAGGATGGAGATTTTGGCAGCACCATTGTTATTTTTAAGTATTCTAGCCAAAGTTCTCGAGGGAATTTGTGCCCATTCAGAATAAGTAGCAATAAGTCTTTGTTCGTGAAGGGAGTAGTTATGAGAGTGTAGATCAAGTAATTCTTTACGTGTTGTTTTAATTAAATCTTCTAATTTTGAGTCAGGGTGTGTTCTCTGTTTTTTTTCAAGAGATGCCAGGGTAATGAGTAGGGCAGATTCTTTTTTTACTGAGTTTTTGAAGAATGAGGCTGTACTGAGTAGAAATCCTCTTAGTTCTGCCTTGCACGCTGCCCATTGTTTATCTGGTGTTATGTTGGAGTTTTCAAGATTAGAATAAAGGTCAGTGAGTGTATTGTTAATTTTGTTTAGAATCTCCTTGCTATGTAAAAGATTGTTATTAAGAGACCAGTTAGAGTAGGAAAAAGCAGTGCAGAAAGATAGTTTTAAAGGAAATTCTTGCATGGTCAGAAAGGAATCTCGGTTCGCTACTGAAAGTGTTGTTAAACTTAGAGAAAAATTGGAGACTAGAAAAATCAAGACGTGACCAAGATTTGTGGCAATTAGAGTAGAAGGTGTATAGATTGTCCTTAGTTAAGATGTTACTAAATGCAATAGTGTCGATAAGGTAAAAGTCTGAAATAAGTTCTTCTAAAGCTACCGAGGCTTGAAAGTTATATGATAACGAGTTACTGGTGCGGTCTAAGTTAGGGTTGATTACAGCATTCCAATCACCACCTATTATATAGAGATAGTTTGGAAACGAACTGAGAATATTATAGATTTCAAGAATGAAGGTGTGTTGTTGAGAGCAAGGTCCATAAAGGTTAAGAAAAGAACTGGATTAGTTGTGCCAGGGAGAGTAGAAGTAAAATAGCACCACCTGCCATGTTTGTCGGATTTGACTAGGTTTATGGTATCCTGAAATTGATTCTTAATTATGATGGCTACTCCCTTAGAGTTTGTACTATCCCCATCTGCTATAATGGTTCTAATCCATTTCTTGGAGGAAAATTTGTCCCAACTCTCTTTTGACAAGTGTGTCTCTTGTAGGAAGCATATATTGGCCTGAGATTTGAAGATAAGGTGAAGTAGTAAATTTCTTTTGGCAGGATTTTGTAGTCCTTTGACATTCCAGCTATCAATGGTCCAGCTCATGGAGACAGACTAACAGGTTGAATTAGTGAAGCAAAATTGAGTTGAGAGATAGTTAAGTAAACAGAGTGTGATATAGAATGCTGAGAATATATTAAACAAAGATTAAACAGGGTGAGGTGCGAATATAAGAGCAAAGGTACAGACTTTGAGACAAAATAAAGTATATCTGTAGAGGTAGCAAAATACTTCTTAACAAAACACTTCCTCTGATAGACCCCGGTGCCTAACCACCCCATCACCTTAGTAGAAGAAGTAAAAAAACATACATGCAATAACCAAAACAAATCTATACATATATACAGGGTATTACTATTCCTGCAGATCGTCATCCTAGATCACTAGCATTACACTTAACAAGCAACCCTACAAGTCTAAAGTTAAATGTAAAGTGACGTGTGTTTGTGTTAGAAACGAAGATGTCCACATTAATGATATGTTGACACGTCTGTTCAATTAAACAAGCTAAAAGAAGTCTAATTTTTCTTTCCTATCCTTAATAATAAAAAAAAAAAAAAAAAAAAGAGAGACTCTAAGCAGAAACTATCAAAGTGTACATAAAAAGCATTAGTTATAGAATACACATCTTTAAATGTTACAGTAAATCTGCACGTAGATAACAACCATGAAACATAAAACATTTTAACAATCACCTAAAATTATGCGAACCATGTAGCAAGTGTAACAGCTTAAGGTAATATTTGAACAATATTCAAGACTTACTTATAATATATGACTAAATACATTCTAAGTATAAATTTCACATACTCTGTACAAATTATCTGATCACGTGCTAAAACTACCAAAAACTAGCAACTTTATTTATCTTTATTCACCTAGTAGACAGAGATATTTCTTGCTTTCGAGGAATTATGAAGGCAGTTGGAGAGAGAAATCAGATTTGATAACAGCTTTACCCCGAAGTGAAACCTGGGATTTTTCTATTATCAAATGAATTGACACAATCAGTATGAATGACTTCCCTTCCTCAGAATAAATACAATAGTCCCACAACAACAATTATGGCATCTTACATTTAATATATGACAGCCCGTTATAAATGACAAGCGTCTGAAGCACATAAACACATGTATTTAAGCTCTAGGAGCAAGAGATTGCATTAATCATTAATTTGCTCCCTCACATTCTATATGACATGAAAAATCCAGGTTTCCCAAATCCTTGTAGAAATACAATGTTAGTTTGGGGAGAAATTAATAGTTTTAGTCCTCTTCCCCATCTTGCTCATTTCTTAATTACTCTTCCAAGTGACCTACCTTCCCCTTGCTCTTCATTTTCTCCACTGTCCTTTCAAACCTATTACACAAGTTTAATCTGGTCAAGAACTGGACCCATAGACCACAGACATTGCCAGAAATGGAATCTAAACAGAAATCTATGGCAGAAACACAAAAATGATTTCACATGCTGTAATGCTTTGCCATCAGTCTCGCACCAGAACTTGAAAGCATGGTGTTTTAGTGAGCAATTCTGACAGACTGAAAGCCATGTCAGTGGGCTGTATTGCTTGTAGATGATTTGCTTGGTATATATATAAATGCTAACAGGAGTCTAATGCAATGCACTTGGTGTAAATGAGTGTAGGACTGTCATATTTTCTTTCCCATTGTCACAGTGTGTTTCATTCAGCTTGTTTTCCTCTAAACATATACGCAGAGTGATATTGATGCCTGCCGTAGTATCCAAGCCATATTCTGTTTCTAACATCCTTCGTAACCGTTCCGGTTGCAGAAGCACCCCACAGCTCGAACGCACGTGTTTGCAGAGGAGCAAAGACAAATAGAGTTTGCTTGTGGAGAAAGACCAAACAATCCTCGCATTAGCAAGAGCGTAGTGCGTGCGATCCCGGAAGCGTTACCTGTTAAGAGGTCCCAGTTGTAAACAGCAACCACCAGGATTGTTCCCAACGAGCGCGCCTTTACTATAGAGAAGAAATCTAATATATGTGAATTAAATTTATAAGATTATAAGATTATGACATCCTAGAACCAGCAAGACATTGCAACATTTCTGAAGAACGGATTTGCAAGTCAAACAGCAGGTAAGCGCAGCGAAACTATGCCAAACCTTTTACTATACAGAGACACATAATCATATTATTCAGCTGGAGATTCATTAAAAGCCTTGATAAAGGCTGATTTTGCCTCCACTTGTGTGGTAGCTGTATATTTAACTTCCTTGTTGTAAAACGTTAGTGTATTGGGATAGCGCATCTGAAACCTTATGTTCCTTTGAATGAGATACGAGCAGAATGGAGCCATTTTTCGTCTATTTTCTTTGATGACAAGAGGGAAGTCTTGGGAAAAAGTAATTTTATGATTTTTCCACATGAAAGGGTTGTGTTTTCTTGCAGACGATAGGATCTGTTGTGTAATCTGATAGTTGAGAAGTTTAGTGTACACTTGACGGGGCATAAGTGTGTCTTGGCGCTTACGGAGTGCACGATGAGCTCTTTCAATGATTATTTCAGGCTTGTCACCATCCAGCTGTAGAAGGGCTTCAAATATTTGTTTTGTGATAGAAAGTAAGCCCTGATTATTATAGTTCTCAGGTAGACCCTTATCAGGATGTTGTTTCTCCGCTTCTTGCTTCTAGATCAGTTAATTTCAGTTGTAGTTCTTTTATGGCAACAGATTTGGTAGATAACTCATCAGAAAGTGATTGTATTAGATGTTCATTTGACTGTGTTTTAAGTTCAAGTGTGTCCACTCTATCAACAATTTGATTAATAGACTTTCCTATATTAGAGAGTTGTTCCGAGAAGTTTTGTATAGCTGACTGTATGGGAAGTAGGGCCTGTTTTAGTTCCTCCATATGAAAACTGGTATCCTCGTTAGAATTAAGATTATATTTGCTAGGTTCAGATTGCTGTTTGTTAGTTTTTTGCCTTTTTGAAATGTTCTCCTTTTCTGGTGAAAAAATTGCTGAAGATTTGGCTTTTGTTGTTTGTGTTTCCATAATAACAGGATCACTTGAAGATTTCAGTTGCCTGGCCATGTGGTCTTCGGAGTGGTAAAACTGTATTCCGGCCTTGTCAGTCTCTGTGAGTATGATGCTTTTGAAAAGAAATATAGATTTTGTGACTTAGTTTTAGCTTTTTATAGATCAGGAGTGCTGTAGAGTCCAAACAGATCAACAATAAAAGATTTGTCCTTATTTCTGAGAGCTTCCCGTAGCTTTAGAAGGATAATAAGCTTGCTAACTGTAAGTTGAAGTAAGGAGCTCTGTGTAGATGCAGTTCACTAGCCGACCACCATTTTGGAATCTCCTAACTTTCTTATTTTTCATGGCCTGATTTTCTTATGTCTTACAACTATATCTAATATTTCATTTCTTCATACTTCTAGTTATATTACTAAATATAAAAAGCAATAATCACATAAAATGAAGCAACTATATTATCTTTGAATGTTAATGGATTAAATAATCCAAGGAAAAGAACACATTTAGCACATTATTGAAATATAAACAAAGCACAGGTAGTTTTACTTCAAGAGACTAACATCAAACATACAGAAAAAACATTCGGAATCCAGGAAAATTTACAGTTTTAGCTCAATCAAATGTTAAGTCTAAGACAAGAGGTGTTATGATTTTATGTAAAAATATATTTCCTCCAATTATATATAAATATGGATATCAGGAAGGTCTGTTAACTTTCATAATATTTAAATTTAATAATAGGTTATGGACTTTAGTTAATCTTTATTGGTTCCCAGGTTTAGGCCCAAATCTTGCTAGGAAACATTCAGAGGTTTAGGCCCAAATCTTGCTAAGAAACATTCAGATATAATACTTGATAAATATGAAGGTAGTTTAATTATAGGTGGGGATTTTAACTGCATATTAGAAGATGCTAATTCCACCAACAAAAGGAAATTAAAATTAGCCTCTACAGCTAAAATATTAACCAAATGGGTAGAAACTCTTAACTTAAAAGACACTTTTATTATGAAAAATTCTAGCTCGCTATTATTTTCTCATCAGGATTAAAGGATGGTACACAGACTAGAACAGATTGTATACTAGTCTCACATGATTAAATTTCCAGTATATCATACTTTACTATAGTCCCATATCCTATTTCAGATCATGATGCTCTCATTCTAAATACTCAAGCTAATTCTGAAAGATTGTCAATACTAGCAAGAATTCATGCTTATATAATTAAACTCAAAGATTTTAAACCTTGGTTGATTTCAGAATTAATTTCATTTTTGGAAATTAATAACACACCAGGCATAGATAATATTATAATATGGGATTTGTTAAAAGCCTATATTTATAGCAACATTTAACTTGGTATACAATAAATTTAAAGAATTGGACTCAGAATTTCAAAACATTCAAAATCATCTGCTTGAGATTAAATGCAAGGATATCAAATATGATAACATGAATGTACAAAAGATAGAAAATTTAAGGATGTCCACACCCCACCACCACCCCCAACTAAGGAAACCACAGTAAAAAACTTTTCTAAAGCAAACTTCACCTTACTTAAGACAGAGGCGGTAAGTTTCACAGCCCTCACGCTAAAGGATAACTCTGCCCAAGATGCAGAAACCATTACAAATGCACTCTATGAGCACCTACAAAGATGCATGGATTGTACCATCCCTAGCAAAACCAAGACTCACTCCTCTAAGAGAAGGAAATCAGTCTGGTGGACCCCTGCCATAAACAGGCTATACAGTAGAAGGAGGAAATTAGTTCAGAAAAAAAGCAAATCCCAAGAAGGAAAGACATCCCTGATCAGTATCAGTAAGAAACTAAGGTCCCTCATAAAATCATCCAAGGTTAACTTCGAAAGAAAAATAACCAAGGATTCAAAAGATAACCACAAATCCTTCTTTAGCTAAGTTAAGAATCTAAGTGGCAACTCACAGATATGCACTGAACTAGTGCAAAATAGCACAAAATATACTGAACCTACTGATATTGCCAACATCCTGGCAGATAGATTCAGTGCAAACTCCCCCCCCCTCACCCCCAAAAGGGCCCACAACAATACCGGAAAAGTGTAGCGTCCCAGTAATCATAGATGCACAGGTGAACATAGCCCTTTCAAAAGCCAAAAATACAGTGTCAATGGGGCCAGATGGTGTCCCAGGCTGCGTCTTGCATGAACTAACCCCCCACCTAAACATACTGTTCAACCTCAGCCTCTCCACAGGCTATGTGCCCATAGAATGTTGCACAGCAATGGTTATTCTACTCCACAAAGGAGGGCCCACAACTGATCCTGGTAACTATCACCCCATAAGCCTGACTAGCCTGGTCTGCAAGGCTATGGAGTGCATCATCATGGAACTCATTAACAAAGACATTGGGAACCTCCAAACACTTGACCTGACCCAGTTCAGCTTTGTTAAGGGCAGATCATGCCTATTAAACCTGGTTGTCTTCTTCGAGACAGTCACTAAGGCCATAGACAAGGGAAAGGTTGCTCACACAGCCAACCTTGACCTCTCTAAGGCTTTCGACACCATTCCCCCTTGGGTATTACAGAAAAACTCACCAGCCTGAACATAAACCCGTACATCATGAGATGGGTTGCCAAATGGTTTACAGACAGAACTCACATGGTAAGAATAGTGGGCTCCAGGTCTGACTCTAAACCAGTCACAAGTGGTGTCCTGCAAGGCTCGGTCCTGGGACCCCTACTGTTTGACATATACCTCTCAGAAGTACAGGCAAACACAGGAGGACTATAGCTAACCAAGTTTGCCAATGACTGCAAACTAGGAGCCATAACTGACTCTCTGGCTGACACGGACAACCTCCAAAAGGGCCTTACTGAGATGGACACCTGGTGTCAAAGTCATGGCCTCAAACTAAATGCCAAAAAATGCATAGTCATCCCATTTGGGAAAAACAAAACACCCACTAATTACCACATAGGTGGCAGCCCTCTTAATACAGAAGAGGTAATAAGAGATCTGGGGACCCAGGCAGATAGTAATCTCTCCTTTGACAATGATATTGCCAAAGTAGTTAGGAAATCCTTCTATGTGACCCATCTAATTACTAAAGGGTTTGCATCTAGAAATAAAGAGGTTATAGTGTCCCTCTACTCATTACTCATTAGACTCATCATAGAGTACAATGCCTCATTTGGGATGTACCTCACAAGACACTTCCAACAGCTGGAGAGACCATAGAAGTACCTCACCAAGAGGATTACTAGCCTCAAACATATGTCCTATGCAGCCTGACTGAAAAAACTCTGGCTGTACTCAGTGGCATATTGTTTACCAGAGGTGATCTCTGCCTGGCGTACAAAGCCATGTCCAACTCAGAATAGATGGACATGCTCCACCTAAAGAAATCCAAGCCACTGCGAGCCACGCACTCTAGTGAGCTAAACCTCACCACAACAATAAATAGAACATGCTGGAGGGATAGATTCCTGTCACAGAGACTCCCCATGCTTTGGAACAAAATTCCAAACTACATTAGGCAGAGCCGCTCACTAACACTCTTCAAGAGAAACCTTGACGAGTGGATGGGTAATGGAAAATACACCCCTGGAATCACTTAATTGGCTCTGCTTGACAAAGGATCAGTTAATTAATCAATGGGGTGGAGAAAGCAGACACACTCTGGCTAGGCTTATAAATGCCTTCGGGCAGATAGCCTAGTACCTACCTATGAACCTATAAAGAGTCACCACTAAGATGAGCAATGAGTCCTGAGGAATAAGGAGGGAAGTAAGAAAAAATATTAAGCAACTTTTATGTAAGTGCAAATAAAAATAAGCTGTAATTTTGCACAGAGAGTTTTGAGGATGAAGTGCTGATACCATAAGAAGCGTAGTTATAGTCAATAATTAGCAGAATGTGTGTGTAATTAGAGTTACAATAAGTTGCACTAGACATGAAGGGAGCTAGGGTTGTTGAGGGCTGGATTCTATGTAATAGAAATCAACTAGTGATTCATGTTAGTATTTGGGAAATAAGGGGGATAGGTGGCTAGTGAAGGACAGTAGGGAGAGTTCTGTTAAGATGATTGCAGTAGCAGGTCCAGATGCTGCTGAAGTAAAGTCTGAGAATGTTCTTGAATTCAAGAGTATGGGTTACATTTCTTAATGACGGGGGAAGCTTGTTCCAGGAAAGAGCAGGCTAGTAGCTGTAAAGATTCTTTCCAGTAGATTTTTTTTAGGCTTATGAATCTTTAAGAGGTATTGGTCAGAGTTTCTGAGAGAGTGAGGGGGCTTGTATAGAGAGACAAGAGAGGAGATACTGGGGCAGGAGGAGGGCTTATTCAGAATAGAACAGATAATGAGTAATTGAGTAAGCAAGAGTTGGTAGGGAACTGTAGCCAGTTGAGTGTTTGGAGATCCTGACAATGGTGTGCTCTGGAAGGGACATTGGCAGCAAATATAGTAAATTTGTTGTAGGTGGTTTCCAGCTGGGAAAGTAGTGAGGACTGAAGGTTGGTAAGGATTTGGGAGCTGAAGAAAAGATTGGGAAGAAGGTACGCTTGGGCAAATGAGATCCAAGAGTTTGGTGTGAAGACTCTTTTGTTCCTGTACAATAGACTGAGCTTTTGATGGGTTTTCTTGATACTGTTGAGTATTTAAGTTGTTCATCTATTACTGCACCAAGGAGCTTGGTGTGAGTATCGGGTATTATAGTAGTGTTAGTTAGGGAGAAGATGGTAAATGAGGATTTAAGATGATAAACAGATTTGGGAAGGAAGAAAACAAGTTTGGTTTTTATAGGGTTCAGTACAAGCAGGTGTTTAGTAAGACAAGTTTCAGTGAGGTTAAAAGATGTCTGAATAAGGGTTATCAGGTCAGAGGGGATGTCAGCAATAGAGATCATAGTAGAATTATCTACGTACTGTATGAGGGAAGACTGTGGGGAGGATGTGTGGAGTTGGTTAGTGAATATGTTGAACAGGTGGGACCTAAGATAGAACCTTGGGGAACTCCCATTTTGATGGGGAGAAAAGGATATAGAGCAGAGAGCCATTTAACAGATGGTTGTCTGTCTGAGAGGTAGCTGTTGAACCAGGAGATAGTCAGAGGTGAGAAGTTGAGTTCAGACAGTTTGGAGAGGAGAATGGGGTGAGAGACAGTGTCAAAGGCTTTAGAAAGATATAAAAAGAGGCATGATACTAGTTTGTTATTTCTCTTGCTTGGGAGATGATATTTGTAAAGGATATACGTGCTGTAGTGGTGCTGTGGTGGAAGCGGAATCCATGTTGAGTAGGGGAGATCAAGTTTTTTTGAGTGAAGTAGGAAGTGATTTGTTTGTGCACACAGTGTCTGAGAATTTTTGAGAGGGGAGAGAGTATGGTGGTGGGTTGATAGTTGGAGAGCTCAACAGAATTACCAGCTTTGTATGTGGCTATAGTGTGACATTTTTTCCAGAGGTTGGGAACAGTAGATTGACTGATTGAGTGGTTAATGAGAATGGACACTGGATATGCTATGGAGTTAGCAGCAGCCTTTAGGTAGAGAGATGGCAGGTTGTCAGCAGAAGGGGAGCAGGGTTTAAGTTTAAGAAGTTTTTTGATGTACCACAAAAACAGTCACAATTGAAGATGGTAATCCAAAAATACTCCTAAAAACACCAATAACAGCAAAAGAAGGGATCTCCACGAACAGAACAAGAGGACTCTTTAGTGTCAAAAACTCTGTATTTTCTGCTTTCATCCAAACCAGGACTTCATCATAATAATGCAATCTAAAACCAAACTACTTTTATATAACATTCAACCAACCACATTAAGCCTATTAATACATAAATAACACTTGTTCAAAACACTTTAAACAATTCAGTTATATAGTCACTTTTCTTTTTTTCATAAAGTGATTATTGAAATTCAGTCTAATGAAAACACTCCTCCCTCATGGAAATATTCTCTAATATCAGCGTTATTAAAGGATAATAAAAATGCTCTGAATTGTTCATCATATTGGCCTATTTCATTTCTGAATAATGATTACAAAATATTTATGTCTATCTTTACTGACTGAATAAAAGTATCCATAGCTCAAGTAATAGACTTGGACCAAATGGGTTTTATATATCAAATGCAAGCATATGATAACATTACAAATATTTTAACTCTTATAAATTTTATAAATATGAAGAATAAAAAAGCATTATTAGTCTAGATATTGACAAACTTTTGATTTTCTAAATTGGGATTACATATTTAAAATCTTAGAATTATTTCATTTTCCTTTAAGTTTTAATTCACTATTAAAAACAATTATAAAAAATAATTTAGCATATGTAAAAGTATGTCCTCTCATTTCCAAATGTATTTCTTTAACTAAAGGTAATAAACAGGGCTGTCCTCTTTCTCATATTCTATTTGCATTAACTAATGAAGCTATTACCATATTAATCAGACAAAATCAAAACATTAAAGAAAAAGATATATCAAATTCTTATATCTCTAAAATTATGCAATTTACTTATGATATTTCATTAACTCTTTCCAATTCAGAAACAACTCTTTCTGAAGTTGAATCTATAATAGAAACCTTTCAATCCATCTCTGGACTTCATTTTAATCTAACTAAATCTAAATGTCTAATATTAAATAAAATAAGAAATTCTCCACTTATATGAATCACATCATTGGCTCACAGGTTATGACAATATATTATTTAAGCATCAAATTACTTTCTTCTATAGATGAAATAAGAACTGTTAATTATGGTAATATTAATATACTAAAACATTTTATTTTAAATGGAATAAACGTATCATTTCATTTGAAGCTATACTTCAATTAATAAAAATGATTCTTTTTCCCAAAATATTATACATAATTCAATCCTTTTCTCTTCTCCCACATAACACATTAGGGGAATAAATCATCTTCTCTCAATATACCTAGAATATACCTTTCACATCACCTAAGAGCTTAGAATCAAGGTAGAATTAATTTTCCAGATATAGATTCTTATGTAAAAGCCTCAATATCTAAAATTATATTAAATTAGATTGACCCTAATTATAAATTAAATTGGAAAATTTTGCATTTAGATCTTCTTGATCATCAGAATAATTTGCATAAATATATTGTATCTAAATCAAACAATCTATTTTGGCATTGCCTTTTTAATATAATACAATATAAATTAATTTGTCATACAGATTCAGAATACTTTTTTTTAATAAAATCTTTTTTAAAGATATGATTTTCTCTAATATTGATATGAAAATTTGGTTTGAGTCTTTTATTCCATTCTATATTACAAAAACATTTTCACAATAAAATTAATGTCCATACTCTGGAACTTTGGGAGATAAAGATATTCAACATCTTATTTCAGAATTTAACTTAAATTCTCAAGATTGGTTATTTCTACATAATCTGAAAACTTATGCAAACTGATTATGCATAACCATCCCCACTTCTTTTAAAGAAGAACCTACGCTTTTTTATTTAATATATGAACTCATATATAATAAAAATAGATTATTTAATTTATAAAGTTTATAAAATATTTATTGAATGCAAAGCAAATTTAAATTTTAAATTCTGGAATCATATTACTTTAGGTTATGCATCAGAATTTCATTCTAATAATAATAATTCTTATCTTCTATTAAATATACCTTATGGTCTCAATTTTGGCATATTTTTTATATGGAAAGTGCTACATAGAGATTTTCTAACCCCTAATAGAATTGTTAAAATAAATGGAAATAACACTCTGCCATGTTGGAGATGTTAATAAAACTGGAAAGCTGATTGGATTTGTATATTTTATGAATGTTCATTCTTCTCTTTATTTTGGTTTAAGATAGAAGAATTTTTACAAGCCTTATTTTCTGATATTTTTTTCTTAATCAACGTTTCTAATATATTTAAGGTAGATTATAAAAATGACTTGATAAATGTGAATTATAATATTCTCTGGTCCTTCGTGGCAGTAGCAAAGAAAAGCATTACAAAGAAATGGAAAATATCTACTCATCTATCATTAGAACATTTTCTCTTGCTCTTAAAGGAAATGGCAGTGAAAGACACTAAAGTAAAAGAAGTAGGAATTCATCATAATGCATCCGTTAACAATCCTTGGATTAAACTGATATCACTTATTGATCTGTATGTGAAGAACAATGTTATTAATAATTGAAATAGGGAAAATTGAGAACATGTTAGAGCTTTAATTTTAATATTCTATTCTCAGACTTTTGTAAATATTCTACATAGTTCATATTTTTGTGTTTCTTAGCAATCTGTGTTAATTATTTATTGAGAAATAAAAATGTTTTAAAGTAAAATGCTCTCATTGTAGAGCAAGAGCAGGTTAGGAGAAAACTGAAAACATTGCATCTAGAAATGTGATATATTGCTCATTGTAATTAGAATAGTTGAAAAGTATGTAGCATAGTATATCTATGGGTGGGTGAGTTCAAATTCCTTGAGTGTTAGATGCCCACTCACAAGATGCAGAAAAATAGAATGACAGTGACTGGTCTGCAAAGGAAATAAGTGCCAATGTTATTTGTAAGTATTCTGTTATACTTTTCCCTTTAGATTGTGTGACTGCAGAAATGGTATATATATATATATATATATATATATATATATATATATATATATATATATGTATATATATATATGTGTGTTCAAAGTGGTGGTGCTGAGTGCTTGCCCCCTGCAAAAATTATTTAAGTTTTGAAGCTTAGCCTTTTGGTATTTGGGGGATTTGTGGTTGTCATTTTGATTCTTCGTTGTCTTGTAATTTGAGGTTTCATAGGGAAACAATGATATGTTTCAGTATATCACTGAGAAAGAAGGTTTATCTTCTAAGAGGAATCAAGAGGATGAGAAGAATAAAACAGAAACAATTAGGTGGAAGTTCAGTAATTACTGTGAGCCTAGATAGGGCTTGCCATTTGATAATCATTTATTATTTACAAGGCACAAGGTTTTACTGAAACTGTAGATACTTTCTAGCGACTTTGCTACTAAGCAAAGTAATTAAGCCAGAACAACAAACAGAACAATACAGCTGGGGAACAGACAAGAGCCTGGAGATTTAGTGTATTCATCTTTTTAATACAAATCATCAACATAAATAAAAAGTGAACAAAACGCACACGATTTATAGCAATCCAGCACACATGACCACATAAAAAGCAATCATAATGGAATGTCAAATAAACCACTCCTTATTACATACATAAATAATGAGGTCAAGTTGTCAAATTTCCTTTTAGAGCAAATTTTGTTTTAACCCCATCATTTAACCCTGGATGATAGCTTGCATTTGCTCTTAAGGGTACCTGTCAAATCTTCAAATGCTCAAAATTTTGAATGTTACATGGTCGAGACCAAACGTTCGAACTGTTGAGTCCTCGAAGATGGACTTTCAATGGCACCGTATGGTGCAGATAGGGAGAATTTCCCTTTTCTGCACTGAAGTGTGGTTTCGGAGTTGGTATATTTAAGTAGGGGGGGGGGCTTGCCCCCCTGCCTACACTGTTAAAGTGGGGGGGGTTTTGTTTGTTTTTTATGTTCGAATATCCATTTTTTTTTTTTTTTATGTTCGAATATCCATTTTTTTTTTTTATGTTCAAATATCCAAATGTCGAACATTTGGTCTCGACCATGTAATGTTTGACATTTTGGATGTTCAAACATTTAACATAGACCCATTCTTAATTACCTATATAATGCCTTAATTTCCAACAATGTTTCTTCTCCCCCAACCAGATGCATATTTTCTACATGGTCTACAGCAGAAATCTGAAATTTCTTAAACATTTTGCAACTTGTGAAAAGTTTGAAAAGTACATTTGCTTTCCATTTGAATTTTGTGGCATATAAATGTCAATACACTCAAAGTGAAAGTTTTAAGTGGCTTTACCAATAGCAGAAGTGTCATATTCTTCAAGCAGTGTCAGGTAAACTACAGAGACCAATGTAGAGTCAAAAGGTTTCATAACATCAATAGGGCTACCTAAAGTTTTAAAGACAACATACTAATAGAATTTGCAAAAAATATTGGAATATGTACCAAAGTGGCTTGTTTGTAGAGGAAACAAGCTCAGGGATATTCCTTTCAGATTTTATTTTAATTTGTATTTTTGTTAAAAACAGATGAAAGTGTGTGAATGACTTAATATATAAATCATTTGTTATATTGTAGAATTATTCAGTTGTTAATGGCAGTGTTCTTAATCTCTATACTGTACAAGGAGTATAAGGCTTTATCAAAATCACTTCTAACTTTCTCAGCTTTGTTACTTAATATTGGTGCAAATTCTGCACTTCATCCTTCTTAGGGTTAAATGATTTTGTTAATAGTAACTGTGTTCTAAAAAGGCAAGCTGGCACAGCACATTGTAACTCATTATTTATGTAGATAATAAAGAGTGGTTTATTTGACATTCTATTCTGTTTGTTTTTATGAGACTGAGTGATCATTGGCTTGTTAGGCATCATGGGATTATATATATATATATATATATATATATATATATATATATATATATATATATATATATATATTATTGCTGATGAAGTATAGCATTAAAGAAGATGAAAACACTAAATTCCTAGACTCTGGTCTGTGTTTCTTCCTGCTGTGTGGTTCTCTTGCTGGACTTTTGTTTACATACTGTGTGCAGGTACTGAGGTGCTTTTTCAGTGTTTTTTTTGTTTTTTTTTTTTTTGTTTGTTTTGTTTTCATTTCAAATCTATATAGGAAATTCAGAGAACCTTTGTGAGGAAACTTTGGATTTTCCTTTTGATTTAAAGACATTCAGTTCACTTTCTAGTAGATTTTGTCTTTTTTTGAAGAATGTGAATGAAAGATACAACTGCCATAAACCAGCATAAGCTATGAAAACATTAAGATAAAGCATTTGGCAGAAATATACGTTTAAGCTACGTGTCATAAATAATTCTGAAAACTATATTTCTTCTCAACTCCTAATGACACAAAAATCCAAAATCACTCTGCCAGCTACAATTGACCAAGAAAAGGTGATTCTCCTGCTCCCATGCTCAGACACCATGAGCAGTTAATCAATAAGAATATACATTTCAGCACAATGTTTTTTAGAAGACAGAAACTGATATTCAAAATAAGAAAACAGAAGAGCAGGGACATAAATATGAAATCTCTGATTAATAATTTTAATATTGTGTCTTGTTTTCTTCATCAAAGTAGTATGTATTCTGTTTCCATTAAAACTGCAGTAGTTTCAGACAAGACTGAGGATTTCTCCGCTATGTACTTTTTGACAAAAAATCATGGCAGACTGTCTACAAACCATCTCTTACTAGTAAATTTAGTAGCCTACTCATTCTTGATTATGTTTGTATTAACTGTCAACCTGCAATACCATATCTATTTTTCAGACAATGGTTTACTGTCATGAGTGCATCTTAGTGATCAGACTCCTGCTTTTAATGTTATACCTGCAGATAGTACAGTGCAGACTTCAGGTGGTTGCCTTACAAATCAAGATACCACTGGATTTTATACAAGACTAAAGATAAGCAAGAGAAAATTGTATTGAAATATGTAGCTTGAGTTCTTTTTCATTTTATGATTAAGATAATGATTTACTTAAGAATGGTTTCAGTTTTGTACCAAGTACCTATTCACAAACTGACCAGACCCTAATTGTACTCAAACTTTTTACAAAGAAACCAAATTTGAGCAGTATATTGCCAGGTGTTGGTGACTTTTTCAACCGTTTGCTGTGTAAAGACTCTTTCTCATTTAACCACTGTAAGAATTTATATGACTAGAATACTGGTATGAACTAGAAATAACTGAAAGAAATTTAAATGAGACTGAAATGAGTGTCTTTATTTGTTAATTACCTATTCATACTGATCAGGTGCCAGTTTCTCCTTTATAAGCCAAATCTTCAGAATAAAGTCTGCACACACTGCAGTTTGGTTAAGAATGCTTTATGTACAGTGGAGGTAGATATAAACAATATCTGTCTCCAATAACACTGCTGATAAACTGAAATAGTCTGTATATTCTTCTTATTCCTTACCTCCTGAATAGTATAATTAATATTGTGGAATGCTGGATATTTGACCTGACTTCTGTACTCATACTCTAGTGTCTGTACTACAATGATTTTTGCATATTAGTCCAAACAGATTAACTTAACTAACTGTGTCTGAAGTATCTCCTAATACATGCCTGTTTAAGCTTGGCTCCCAAGCCTTGTAAGATCTGTTTGTTCTCAATGTACTGCACATTCTGTTCTTATTAATATGCTTGAATGAAGGTTATTTTCACTGATTGAAAGTGCATTTACTGAAACTGTATACACTCTGTGAAGGCCTGTTTTAATATGGATAGATTTCTAGACTTATGCAAAGAGAATACTGTATTTTTGTACAGTTAAATTATACCTGATCTTACAACTACTCCTGAAGATACCTGAACATACACAGGTATCTTATTTCTATAGTTACTTTAAAATATAAAATTTAAAATAAAGCCAAAGGCCTAACCTTACATTTTGGGCCTATGCAAGGTGTATTTTACTAACTGTATTTATGTTGGATTTATTCCACAACAATTGTCTCTGAAATTACTGAAAGAGGATTTACTTCTGTAATTACTTTATTAATCTATTAATATGGTCCGTATAAAATAAGTTTTATTTGGTAAATAAACTTGCCCTTTTTATTTTGATCACAAGGTGTCACTTAAACATTTAATTCTGTTTAGATTGAAGTCTCTTAACTTTATGATTTAATTATAACTGGGCAATTCTTTAATGTGTTATAACTAGTAAACTCTCTTTTTTACAACTATAATGTATGTATCTTGAAGCATAATTACCATATACTGTATTAACTTGTGTCTGTAAGTTTTCAGCTACTTTTGTTAATAATAATTCTATTTACTATTTTTAATTTTTATGTGTTTTAAATAGCTATGTGCTGTAATAGTAGAAGTACCTTTACTAAACTCTAAGCTTCTGTATTTCAGATTTATACCTCTGCATACCCTGTCAGTGTATTTTAACTTTCTGTCTAATGTACAATAATTATCATGTAAGGTGCACTGTATAATTGTAAATTAATTAACAAATTAAATGTGACCTGTTATGCATTGCGTATATTAAATAACTATTACTACTTTTTCATTAGATAACTTATGTTAATAAGCCTGTTACAAATAATTCTGTCATTTTGTCCTTAAAACTAATGACTGAATAATGTGGCATGATGTAATTGCATGTTGTAATGTTAGAAATGCATAAATGAGTACGAATGTTATATTCTGAAATCAGACTGAAATGTACTTTACTGAACTCACAACTGAGCATGAATATCATATTCTGAAATTTGACTGAAATTTATATTAAAGTGATATTTATACTGAATATCTAAAACAGCAGTGTATAAATGTTATATTCTGGAAACTAACTAAACTAATTCTAAAGGAATACGTTTTCTTCTGTCAGTATTATTTGAGCGTAGATAAAAGCATAAACTAAAACCTAGTACTGTTACACAATTGTTTGAAAACATAAAAAAAATTCATACTTGCTTTAACTCTAACCTGCATAAATGCACATCTGCTGTACATGCATTTTATCTTAAGTTAGATAAGTGAAACATATTTAAACTGAAAACTAGTACTGTTATACAATTGTTTGAAAACATAAAATATCTGCATGCTTTAACACTAATTTGCATAAATGCACATCTGTTGTATATACATTTTAACATTAAAGAATACTTTTGTTTAGATAACTGAAATACATTTAAACAAACATTGAATGAAAAATAATCTTGTCTTTCTGCAGATACTTGAGTTTTGCACCACAGCTATTGCCAAGTTTAGGCCTTATCTGCATTATCCCAGTCACTGCTGAGGTATTGGAAGGGCCTCCCTAAAGTCCTAGTGTCCTTTCTCTTGTATACTTAGGCCTTCCAAACCTCCCCCCTTCCCTTTTCCTGTGCAGGGCTAAGTGGCTGATGTAACATTTTTCTTTCACTATATTTAATTGCATTCTGGAAATTCAACCTGGAAATTATTTAAATATCCAAACTGACAGCATGTCCTTTTGTAGCAATATCCACAAAGTACAAAAAACAGTATCCAGTCCTTAAAATAACATTTGCAGCTTTAATACGGTAGCATTGCTTGTAGCCCTGACTTTATTTACATTTTTCTGCATGAAATAAACATATGTTGATAATAAACTCTTGTAAGTCTGTAAGCAAACTGATAATGTACTACAGTGAACTAGTCGAATGTTACTAATAAATACATTCTTGCAAGTCTGTAACTGAACTGATAATGTACTACAGTAAAATAGAAAGGCTGTAACTTCATTATTAAATCAAATGGAAACCTAAGTGGCATTGTTTGTCACTGTCATAACTTCAAATGAAACTAAAGTAGTAATCTGACAATGTATTAATATTTCCACATTTGTTTTGCATTTCTGCACCTTTATAAAATTAATCTTAACTGTTGAACTTTCTAGCTTTATTCTGTGATGCTCAGGTAGTTTACAAAAGAATTTCTTCAGTGTGCAAGTCTCCACCCACTGCTTTACATGTTGTCCTTTTCTTAGTTAATGTCATTTAACTTTTTCAGTACTGAATGCTGCTATGATTTATCATTATGGTCTATAATTTTCTTATATAAATACTAAGAACTGTTACTACATAAAACTGTCACTAATAATATTAAACCTATCTTTACCATACTGTTTTATGGCATACAGTACTGTCTTTAATTCAGCTTGCTGAGCTGGCCTGTAATCTGATAAATAATTTACATAAGTCCATGCCTCTGATATGTTTAGTAAACTACAATTTCTGGATGAAATGTATAAAATATTGAACTGTTTACATATACACATTTATTACTAGAGTTGAACTGATCTGATTCTGGGATTTCACTTGTCTGTCCTCTATACAAGTATGTGGTTTGAATATGTGGCTTTAATGACACATAATATTTATGCTGTCTCTTTTCTTGCATGGGATCTGAACTTTTGACTGCAGTGTCACTTTCAAAATGTAGCACTGACATTAAATTATACTTTCTGTAAACTAGCAAAACATCTTTTAATATTTGTGACTGCTTTTCTGTCTCTGTCTGTATCAAGATATTATTTATGCATTGCACCACTTTACTACCATAAGTCAAAGGTCTTAGCAATGTCTGCTAAAACAAAACAATAACACAAAAAATTAATTTGGTAGATCTGTAACTGTAAACCCTTTATTCTGCGAATTAACTTGACTGTCATTTTTGGTATACCATACAAAGCCTGAAACTGTTATTTTTTGAGAATAAGATACTATTTCTGAAAATGTGGTAACTTGAATTTCTGCACTTCAGCTGTGGCAGCTGAACTGGAATTTATTTTATCTTTAACACAAAAATCCGTGTGATACAATTGTAATCAGTTCTTCAAACCCTGTATATTTGCACAGTCTACTGTTCATACATTCTCATCTGTGGGCACTGCTGTACATTTTGAAGCATTTTTATTTTTCTGTAAAATCTTGTTACTGAAGTCTACAGAACTGCTCACTGATGTAACCTTTGACCCTTCAAACCCTGACATAGCTGTACTCTTGTCCTCTACTAGAGGTCTACTTGTAACTAAAATCAATGTGTCTGCATTAATCAGTACATTATTTCATAATTTATTTTCTGTAAACAATGGAATATTGTCATTTCTCTCAAACTTAAACAATGACTGATAAAACATTTGGTTTGGTGCTGAACTGCCACACCCTTTATAAATAATCTGAGAATCCTTTTTTATAGAACTAGCCACAACACTAATTTGAGCTCAGGTATGTGTTTTTTCTTTATTTTGCCATGAAACACTAGTAATAACATTGCCTTGAGGTAAGGTATGCATTTCCTTCTTTATTTTTTCCTGTCTGTATATTATGGATGCTGGTGTTTACTTTATGAAACTGATCAAAATCTGCACTCTGATCCCTGTTATCCCTCTCAGTGCAATATTTCACTGGCTTTTACAAACAATACACTAGAATTTATTGCATTCTAAACATCTGTATTTGAAATAACATGAACTTCAGACATTGCAAATGTTTGCCTTGTGTTTGTATTTTGAATTACAAGTAAATGAGAATGTATTACATTCTGAACATCTGTATTTGAAATAATGCGAACTTGAACTATTAGAAATGTTTGCATGGTGTCTTGTCTGGAAATTTGCATGTTAAGTACACTGACTATGTTTATGTCTGTATCTACAATACTGCAATTTAACTATGTATTTTGAATTACATTTGCTGTAGCATTTAAGCATTTACACTGATTTCTGAAGACTGTAAAAAGAATTTGTGTTATTTATGTCTAAAACCATACTGACAGAAGCTGACTCATTCTGCAAATTCTGAGAACATGTTACAGTCTGCTTCTGTGATTTAACCCTTTTATATTTAGAAAGATTTAACATTCCTGAACTAACACTGAAATTTAAATGAACATTTATGGAACACAGTGTTTTAGACTGCTTTGCCCAATGTTTAACTTTAAACCACAAATTTACTGGTGCCTTTACTGCAGAAGTACTGTTTGACATATTTATACTGCTTATATTTATTAATTTATTTAAACCTTTCTGAGATTTGCTCTTTGACCTAGGTAGAAAATGTGTTGCAACAAAAATGAATGCTTACATGAGGAAAACTGAAGTTGTTTTAAGAAGGTGGCCTGGCATCTTGGAGCTTTTTTAACTTTTTCTTGTTACTTGGCTGTGTAATGCCACATTAGAAACTTGAAAGTCAGTGGTCTGCTTTGGAGATGGTAAAGGTTTCTGATATATTGTTGTTAACTGGATGTCTTTTATACTGGTGTCTTAGAGAGTCTGAAGTTCTATGAGACTTTACTGCAGATTTTCTGAAGTAATATTCTGAATGAACACTGCTGCTCTGTTGGATACACATTGTCTGACTGCTGAAAAGGTTACTATGGGGTTTTGGGACTTACTTTAAATGTTGCACCCCGCCCCCCCACTTCAATGGTGGTTTGATATGACTGTAGAATACAGGTATGAACTAGAAATAACTGAAAGAAACCTGGAATGAGACTGGGATGAGTGTCTTTATCTGTTAATTATCCAAACTTGTGCTGTTCAGGGGCCAGTCTCTCCTTTATGGGCCAAACTTTCAGAATAAAGTCTGCACAGAGTGTAATTCAGTTAAGAATGCTATATTATGTACAGTGGAAGTAGATGTCAACAATATCTGAATGCTGTCTCTAATAACAATGCTGATAAACTGAAATAGTCTATGTATTCATCATCTTCCTTTCCTCCTGAATAATATAATTAATATTTTGGAATGCTGCATATTTGACCTGATTTCTGTACTCATACTCAAGGGTCTGTTCTGCAATGACTTTCTGCATATCAGTCCAAACAAACTAACTTAACTGTTTCTGAAGTATTTCCTAATAATCTACACACATCTTTAACCTTGGTTCCCAAGCCTTGTAAGATCTGTTTGTTCTCAATGTACTGCACATTCTGTTCTTATCAGTATTCTTGACTGAACATTATTTTCAGTGATTGAAAGTGCATTTAATGAAACTGTATGCACACTGTGAAGGCCTGTTTTAATATGGCTGCATTTCCATACTTATGCAAAGAGAATACTGCTTAATTGTACATTTAAATCATACCTAATAAACCACCACTGAATCAGACATTAATCAGCTTTTAAGAAACCTTGTTCGATACAACCAGATCTATTTTAAACGAGATCCCAGCCAAATAATTTTACAATCTAAATTTACAAAAGTAGGATGAATTAGCAAGGCTATCCAATGACAAACAAAGAATCATGAAAGTTGATAAGAATGGGGATATACTTTTATGGGCATCTCACAATACATTATTGAAATAGAAACATTACTTTCTGATATAAATAGTTACAAAGGGGTCTATTTGCCATCAATCAGGTCATGTAGAAGCATTGATGCTGGCATATTTGATCTGTTATGCGCTAATAGAATCATTCCAGGTATGTATGATTGCCTGTGTGTTAAAAATCCATGTATTCCCTCTTTTGTGGAATTCTCAAGGTATATAAATCACTAATCAAGCTTATTTTTAGAACTATAGTCTAGGCACAGGCTCCAAAATAGAATCTTTGGCCAGTATGACCAACAGATTGCTTGTTAATGAAGACCATCTGGGGGACATCTTTTTGCATACTCTTGGGAACTGTTAAAATTGTTACCTTAAGTGCGTGCAGAGGAAGTTACATCTTTGGTTACTATGGACATGAAAACTTATATACTGACATCCAGATAATTATGGGTTAGAAATTATTAAATACTTTTACAAAGCAGCAACTATGAATGTAGTCTTAATGTTAATGTGATTTGTGAACATGTGGACATTGTCTTAAGTAACCATTTTTTTAAATTATTTATTTATTCCAGTTTGATGACCGGGGAGGTCCACTGGGCCTGGGGAGCTCATTTTCAGTGGAGGCCCGGGGAGAAAAGCTCCACAATACAAAGTTTAATTACATGATTAATTACAAAGAAAGTTAGGATTACAAACAACAGGTAGCATTCTAGAGAAAAAAGAGAAAAAACAGTATTTACAATTTAGTTCACTGGGCTTAGGGCGCCTACTTTCAGTGGAGGCTCGGGGAGAAAAAGCTACACAATACAAAGTTTAATTACATGAATACTTTCAGTGGAGGCTTGGGGAGAAAAGCTCCACAATACAAAGTTTAATTACATGATTAATTACAAAGGAAGTTAAGGTTGCAAGCAACAAGTAGCATTCAAAGGAGTGAGGAAAAAAATAAACAGTTTAGATTCAGGAGTAATTACAGGCATATAGTATCGTGGCTAGATTTTGCTGTTTGGTTACATATATAATCAACAATTTAAAGTGAGGTTAGGAAGGTTAGAAGGTTAGCCTGGAGTAAAGGGAGAGGAGAGCTTGAGAGGAATGGGTGGAAGAGTGCAGTTGCATTTCCTGTTTAGATAGAGGTAAGAATGAAGTTGAGTTTTGAAGTTATTAAGGTTGTCACAGGTCCTCAGTGTGGAGGGCAGAGCATTCCATTTTTTAGCTAGAGAATAAGATAGCAGAAGCTGCCCAGCAGGGTGCTTGGGTTTATGGATGGTGATCAAGTTTTGGTGAGTAGATCTAAGGGGTCTGAGGGTGTTATAAGGTTTCAGAATATTGGATAGTGCAGGGCACTTAGTAGGTTGGAACAATAATTTGTGGGTTGTGGTGATTTGGTGAAGGTTAAGTAGATTGGGGAGTTCAAGCCAGTTTAGTGAGTGTAGGGAGGTGCAGTGATGAGAGGAGGATTTGGCATTCATGGTGAATCTGGCTATTTTATTGTAACATACTTCCAATTTGGAGGTGAGTGTGGAAGATAAATTAGTGAGCAGAGGAGCGCCTTACAGTAGAGAGGGAAGTAGATAGGTTGTGGCGAGAGTTAGTCTGGTGGCAGGAGAGAGGAAGTGATTGTTTCTGTAAATTAGGCCTAGTTTTATGTCGGTTTTCTTGATATTTAGCTGGATGTGATTGTTAAATTTTAGGTGTTCATCAATGGTTACACCAAGAAGTTTGGCGGAGGAAACGACCTCGATAATGGAGTTGTTAAGGCTGGTGATTTGTAATAAGTTTTTGACAATAGGGAAGGATTTTGAGGGAGAGAATTAGAAGGATCAATAATAAATCTTGCCAGCAGATATCTAGAATGAACATGAAGGTAGCCTTTGCCCCAAGTTTTGCTAATCGTGTGCTGCATGCTTGGGAGGAAAAAGGTTTGAAGGAATATGACTTTTGAAAATGTATAAGATTGTTTACATAATATAGATGACTTGTTTTTAACTGATAAGGGAATCATTCAGATTTAGCTTAGTTCCTAGCTCATTGAAACAAATTTGCTGATTTTTTAGATTTCACTGTGACTGCACAATGATTCTAGGATTGTATTATTTTTAAGATAGTGTTTTTAAGGACTTTGCCTGCTACTGTTAAATTGACCATGCCTTTGTTTTATACTATTTAATCCAGTCAGCTTCAGGACTAACACCAATCATCTGTAACTTCCACAAGCTCATTATATTATTTTTCTGCTAATTCCACTAGTTTCTGGAAATATTTCTTGGATTCTGGACACTTGTATATCAAAAATTTACTACATGGTTGCGCACATCATGAATCCGCTATGTACAGTATATTTCATTTTAATCATGCCTCATGACACCCAAACTGCAGAAATATCACATTTTTACTAAGATATTTTCCATTTCAGAAAAATGCTTTTCACATCACCACTGACATATACTATAGTGCAGCGTGATGATATTTACTGTAACTTATATTCACTACTAATCAACAGTTCCCTTTCAGATCATCTAGGTAACATCTGGACTAATCCATATACTGCAAAATTAGCACATCTCAATACCTGTATCATTTGTAACAAACTCTTCCTTCTTCCACATTGGTTTTCAATATACAAGCCTGATTTGTTAACTGCCAGGGATACTTAATTTTAGGCTGCACATTCACAATACAGAAAAATCTTGTCACCTGGCTAGAAAATTGGTAAGATAAGATGCATAGGATCAAATGCATAATGATGTTAGAAAGGTCTGAGTCATTCACTGTGAAACCACTAACTGCTCTCTAATGTCTACTCTTCTGCCAGTATATCACAAGGAGTCTCCCTGGCAGTTACAATACAAAGAAGCAGAGCTGTGACTCTCTTTGCTCAACTTTTAGTTATGTACTCAGACTTCACAAAACAGTTGTCATGTGCTGGCTGATCACAAGCATAAAGGCTGAACTTGGTGTTTTATGATATGTATAAATACACTGGAAATTATCCAGTGTTCAGTTCAGTGCTATCATTCTGCCTAGCTCATTCCACAGCCAAAAATGTCTCTGACATGATAGTACTATGGACTGAATCTAAACATCCTCTCCTGGCAATTTCTCAGCAGCTGACAAAGAGCCTAATTTATTCTGGTGAGCATCTGTCATCCTTTGCTGTGTGGTGCTAGAATAACACCCGCAAAACACATAACTCTTTACATTCCTGCAACTTGAATTGTGGTGATACCACTCAGCTCATTGCTACCTTAAAGGAAAACTCCAACTTTGCCTACAGCTTAATTCCACTGTTAGGTTGTTTTTCACCCTACAATATGATTCAAGTACTTTGTAGGCACCCAAAACCTGATTGGACTTTATAAAACTTCCATTTCTTCACTTTGATATCAATGGAAGGGAAAGATCACCAACTTTTTTTAAGCTTAATTTCTCACATAAAGTTGCAGAGGAATGTGTCTATACCTGCATGACATGCCACAGACACAGAGGAATTTGTAGTTGAGAGCTCAGGCTGCTGTAAACAAGACAGAGATGTGTGAAACTGTTTCCCATTTTCTTTATTGCAGAAAGGAAGAAAACTTAAACTGATTCAAAGCTGCATCCAATGTAGCCATGCCTTTCAAAGCAAAACAGAGCAATTAGATCAGTCAATGGTTCAATGGCATTTGTCATCTCTTTTGACAAATTTACATAAGCAGCATCACAGTAGTGAAATGCTAAGCTTTAAACATTAAATGTTTGTTGTTTATAATACTTTACATTTTAAGATTACTTGAATAGTATCAAAGATGTCTATGACACTAACAGAAAAGTCAGAAATTTTTTTTTTGTAATTCTTGTAAAGTATCAGCACATTTACCAAAGTGTAGGGAGAGGAGCTGTCACTTCATCTTGGACTACTTTTTTGTAATTCTTGTAAAGTATCAACACATTTACCAAAGTGTAGGGGGAGGGGCTGTCACTTCATCTTGGATTACAAAAAGATACTTTGAACAAAGGCCTGCAGTTTAGCAGCTGTTTTGGCTGCAACTGCATAATTCCTAAGTATACTATAAAACAAGCCATGAGACACACACACAAATGAGGGTCATTCAAGAAATAAAAGAAGCAGTCCTGTTACAGAGAGTGTATAAGATGACTCTGAGACTGACACTAATCCTGTTCTATGTTAATGGAATGAAATCTATTATGGGAAGGAGAAATGCTTAAAGAAAATAAGATCACGTTGATATATCAAGCTCCATTGACAGCCATTTTGCAGAACACATATTAAAATTCTTAGATTTTGAGATGTTAAAATAACTCAGAAAACAGAGATAGAGAAAAAATATTTTTTTTTAGTTCTAATGTGGAGTTTTCCTTTAAAGAGTGTAGACTAGTCTGCAGTGCAGTTTTTCAACCTAATTCAGCACTGCATTATTTCAACAACCCATTGTTGTCAATACTTAATTGTATAGACCTGATCAGGAGACACCACGTAAGCAGGAACATTTTCTCTAGATCATGAGTGAAACTAAATGATGATGTCCAAAAGGGAGGAACAATGGAAAGAATATTAAAAGACAAGAACAGAGACATGCTTTGCCTGTTTCAGAGAAATCAAAAATAAAAGAGTCTGTTTACCCAACAAAAACTTTGGCAAACTCCTCTACAGCTACTCAGCTGCAAATGCTTGGAATAAATCACCACTCAGTGTTAGACAGATCTCTAACTCCAACTCTTTCAAACAATACTAAGGAAACCCTTCATATATCATGGATGTGCTTATGCTATGACCCAACTTCATCCACCTCCCCTCCTACAATACTACTGCTGCAACCTTTTCTCCTGCCTCTCTCTACCTCTACCACTAATAAAGTCTACTAATAGTCAGTAGTTACTACATCTTCCACAGCTGTAGTCTTGGAAATTGGCTCTTGCCCTGGGCTTATCTCCTGTTTATATATTTGTTAGTTTCTGTTTTACAAACTTATTTATATTTTCTGCATTCTGCTTACTATTCTATGAAACTTCATACTATATTATGTTTTCAATTTAATAACCATTTTCTAGCATGTTGCTTCAATATACATCTCATACATATTGTAATTATTGTAATGTTAGTTATAACTCTGTCATGTGATTACTTTTGTTACTTGTACTTTTTGGAGCTTTTCTCATTGGCCCTCTGCTGAAAAAGGGCTGCTGCCCAGCTAGACTAACCTGGTCAACAAATGTCAAATAAAAATAAAATAAATAAATAAAAAGAAAAAGAAGCCTTTTCACAGTTAACTTTTCAAAAAATTGGCTTCTACCTTCTTTTATTATATTATTTATTAATCATACATTTCTCACCCACAAAATGAGAAACACACACACACACACACACACATATATATATATATATATATATCTATATATATATATATATATATCTATATATATATATATATATATATATATATATATATAGGTCAGTCTAAGCAGTTCTGGTTCACAATAAACTCCATTCTCCACCCAGGTAAAGTAGGTGCCCCCATCTACCACTCTCCCTTTCTCCAGCAGTATTGCTGACTCATTCAATAAAAACTTTACTGAAACCATTCTGTCCTTGACTAAACAACACAATGCTCTACCCACCCTCCCTACATCAAAACTAAATACTCTGCCGACAGGTTTTTCTTTTTCATCATTACCTACCTTCTACATAAAAAACTTCTATTGAAACTTAAGCCTACAAAACGTGCAGCTGACAATCTCCCCTCTGAATACCTTAAAATAGAAGCAAAAGCCTTAGCTTATCTAGTCTCTATCTTAATTAATCAGTCCTTATCAGAAAGCTATGCCCCCACACTGTGGAAAAATATCCCACATCACTCCCCCTCCATAAAGGTGGCTCCTCCACTGAACTTTCCAATTACTGCCCCATAGCCATCCTTTGTCCACTTTCCAAGATACTTGAGAAATGCATCCATTCTCAAGTCTTAGACTACCTCTTAGCTAATAACCTCCTCTCCAGCACCCAGCATGGCTTCAGGCCATACCACAGCACTACTATCGCCTTGCTCTCTTTCACTAATGCTATCCTTCATCATAAAAATAATGGCCTGTTCTCCTCTGCTATATTTCTGGATCAATCCAAGGCTTTTGACATGGTCTCACACAAACTACTAATCTCTGTTCTTACTAACCTATCCTTTTCCAAATCAGCTACTGATTGGTTTCACAGCTATCTAACTGGCAGCCAACAATCAGTTGTCTGGCATAATGGCCTATCTTCTCAACTTCCTGTAACACTCGGTGTTCCCCAAAGCTCCAACCTTGGTCCCCTACTATTCTCACTCTTCATCAGTGATGTATTTACAGCCACCAAGCATGCTTCTCTTATACAGTATGCGGATGACTCCACCATCATCTGCTCAGCCTCAACTATACCTGAACTTCCAAAGATCACACAGGATGCCTTTTCATCTGTAGAAAACTGGCTATCTAATGTCCAGTTATTACTCAATCTGAGCAAGACTAAACTCTTTATCATCCAACCCACTAAATCTAACCCAATTATCCCCCACATTAATATTCTACCCAAAGACAATATTGCCATCTCCCCAAAAGAACACACCAAACAACTTGGTGTTGAGACTGATAACAATTTCAGATTTGACACTCACTTTTCTCTTACCATAAAAAAGATTCACAAAAAACTAGGTGCATTGTACAGAAACAAACAATTCCTCACCAAGACAGCCAGAATCTCTGCTGCCAATTCCCAGCTAATCTCCACTTTACTCTACATCTCTCCTATACTTACTTACCTTAGACAAACAGACCTAAACAAGCTCAGGACTTGCTACAATAAAATTGCTAAGTTGGCCACTGGTGCTGTGATGACCGTGCCCTAGCCCAGCAATCAAGGAGCCTCAATCCTCACCACTAACACCAGGGAGGTCATCTCATAGCAGAGAAAAGGATAACTAATGCACACAGTAAAGTACACTTTCTTTTAAGTGCACACAGAGATCACAGTCAGTCTGGGGCTGGTTGCTTCCTTGCTTACCAGGTCCCCAATAAGACTCCCCCACTGGCACAGCTATAGGGTGAAGGTCTCAGCCTAGCTGGGCAAACTAAAACTTTCAGTACCCTCTCTGACCAACCAGTGCTTCGTGCCCCTACCAAGTAGCTGACACAACACCCACACACTTTGAGATAAGCATTTATACCACTTCACAGACACTGTGAAGTGGGAAAGGCTGACACAGATTCTCCAGCTGTGCCCCTTTACCCAGACTATATGGTAGTAATTACTGCCACCACCCAACTAATAATATCAGCTACTAAAAGGCCCTTAAAAGGGTGTCCAATTATTACTGTGCAATATCATTATCCAATGGTACAACGACTAACACTCAAGGCTTACTTTAGAGTGGCCTATTACTATAACCTCTATAAATATGCAATGTACTCTAGAGCTTATCTCAACACAAACCAGCCACAGGTAGAAGGTTTTAAAAATATTTAATAATGAATAAATGAAACCAGAAGACAAAACTACTACACCACAGAGATATCTAAGAGTTCAGAGATCACACAGAAACTTAAAATAATATAGTAGGACATGTCTAATTTCAAAGAAAAATACCTAATTAATCTTTACTAGCTTTATCTATTCATATAAGAAATCACAGTGCTAAAACTTACATGTGAGCACAAGGCAGAGTGCTGATAAGTTGTCTATCAAGATCAAAATGCTCCCAGTCTCTTGGGAGAAATAGTATTTAAATATTATTAACAAACATGTCTCTAAGGCCCTCCCAAATTACATCATTTTTGACACTTAGGTTTTCCCAGTATTCATATTGCATCATCTTAACACCTGGTCTGAGTTCTCAGGCCACAAACTGCATTATTTAACAATCTAACACCTGCTCAGAACTTACAACAATACAAGGCATTTCACATATACACTCTAACAGAAACTAGAGCAATAAAGCACATTCCACATCTAAATTCTGGTCATAAACGTTATCCTTAAAACAATGGGCATGAAACCTTCATCCAGCCGCACTGGAGCCGAATTCTAAAATGAAGGGTTCACAACTTGCTTCCCTGGGCCAGTAGAGTGCAATGTTTTCACATATTTTGCAGTTCCACATTTCACAGTGTTCATTTACACTCAAGAAACATGCCTGTATTTTACATTTATTTACAAATACCAGAATTATATAATTCTATTTGACTAGGCTGGCAGCCTTCGCCCATCTCTTCCTAATCATTACAGGTGCATTTTATCACAGCCACTACTGTATCTCACTTAGAGAACTTTACTGGCTTGAACCTCCTCAACTTCTTCACCTGAATCCACTCTCTCTCACCCACAAGTTAGTAAACCACCCTCTTAAAGTCCCGTCCCTCCAAAACCTTCTCCAGCCCTACTGCTCCACTAGACCACTATGCTCCAGCACCAAAAACCTACCTCTAGTGATGAAACCCAAGAACTCAGCAGGAGAAGCACTATTCTCCTGCACCAAATCCAGAGTATGGAACAATCTCCTCCTCTCTATAACCATACTATCTTCTTGCAATCACTTCAAGATTGCATTAAAAACTCACTTAAAAAGTCTCTGATTATACCCATGCACCAATCCCGACTAGTAACCCTTTTACCTCCCCTTCCTTTCCCCTCCCCTAGCCACCCTGCCTCACACTGTCTGATCATTGCATTCCTTCCTCTGCAGGCGCTGGCTCACCCTTTACCCTCCCCTTCACTCCTCATTGAATCTCTCAGACCTGTTATAACATGCTTAACTACCTCACTTCATCTCGACTCCAAATATATATATAAAACTGACTTACACCTAGCTTCCTCTCACTACCACATATACTACTCACTCAGTCTCCTCTCTTACTCATGTATCTTCCCTTTTTCCCTTCCATTAGCCCTTCTAGCTTGTTCTGCTTTATATCTGCTTGAGTTTAGTGCAATAGTTGTATATACGATTTAGGTTTATGAGTTTAGAACAGATCCGTTTGAGCTTGGTACTTTCTGTATATACATCCTACCTTTATTCCTAGCCTCTAGCTAGATATTGTTATATCTGTTCATTACTATGTTTCATATTGTATGTATAGCTAATGTTTGCTGGAGTATGTATTATTTGCTATTGTATGTATATTCAATTGTTCTTCATGTACTCTGCTGCTCATGTATTGTTCTGTGGAGCTTTTCTCCCTGGGCCTCCACTGAAAAAGGACCTCTGTCCATTTGGAATTTCCTGGAAAACAAATATAAATAAATAAATTATATATATATATATATATATATATATATATATATATATATATATATATATATACATACACACACACATACATATATATATATATATATATATATATATATATATATAATGTGTGTGTAAAGATATATATATATATATATATATATATATATATATATATATATATATATATATATATATATATATATACTCAGTCAACAGAGTATACGGCTGTGTATGTTTTTTGATCAAAGGGAATTATGTTTGATTGGCAGAACTGTCAATTATCACATTGACTCTTTTCTGGCATGCAAGCTATACTTTCATGAAGGTAAGTAGGGTTTTCTTTTAATTCTGAAGCTGTTGGATATAATAAAAGCTTCGTCATTAAGGGCAGGAGTGTGTGTGTGTGTGTGTGTGTGTGTGTGTGTGTGTGTGTGTGTGTGTGTGTGTGTGTGTGTGTGTTTTGTGGAGTGCTGTTTAGGAAAAAGATTTTTTCTTCAGGTAGGTAGTGATAGTGACAGGGTTAGGGTTAGTACTCATTAGAAAGAAGATACATCCTGGGGAGGGTCCTTGAGAACATCTTTCTAATACCCAGACCCAGCTCTGTAAAGTAGTATACAAACAGTGTAGGTGTTATGGAATATGGTATACAGATAACTATAGACATTCCCCAGTCACATTTTCCTTCACAACTGTAATACTCTAGCCAACCAGACCTTTAGCTAAGTTTCCGTCACTTTCCTCTCCTCCCCTCCCACTTGATTCCATTAGACTTCCCTACTTTTTTTTGTAAACACTCACTTAGTTCTACCCTCAATATTCTCCCTTGTTTTTAACAGTTATTTTTTCCTCTGATGTTCATATCACCTCCCCCCCTTATAACAGGTACCTGGTTTTAATATGTATATATATTTTTTACTCTGCACATTCATTCCTTCCCCTTCTTTTCCTGTCTAATTTCCTTCAACTTTATTCTTTATCATTCTTCATCTACAAAGCTACTCATATACACAGTTGTATTATTATCCCTCCAAACTGCTGCCTCCCTGACATCTTACCAGCACCTACCTTTCTATGCAACTCCCCATACCCACCATGGTCATCTCCCAAACACTACATATCTCCAGCTGTTAATAGCCCCTAGTCTTTTGCCCTATGCTACGTCCACCTCTCTAAAATAAAGTATTACACCTAGACCCCTCAACTAAGGTCAAATTTCAAACACCCTTATACATAATCCATGCTGTCTTTTCACTTAAAAGACATGTGGTGACATCCATCTTAACCCAGGTCCTGCAATCACTCAACAAAATAACAAGTCTGCCACATCACAGAATAGTCATCTCTCAAAGCCATAACATGTCCACCTATACACAGCTAACCTTAGAAGTATAACAAACTTACTGATGTGCATGTGTGCGTAGTCTACCATTCCCCAGATATTCTAGTAGCCATAGAAACTTTGCTAATCATCATCATCAACCCCCTTTTTCCCATTTTCTACACGGGGGTGTGGTGTCATGTCAGCTGTCACCATTTCTCTCTCTCTCTTGATTCAATGCCACTCTTCTAGCTTCTTCAGTGCTCATGCCTGAGTGCACAGGTCTTGTCTCACACAATCCATCCACCTCTTTGCTAGATGCCCTTGTTCCCTCTTGCCTTATTCCTGTCTGACTCAACTCTTCTTCACCAGATTGTCTTCTGCTTTTCTGCACTTGTGCCAAAACACCATAATCTATTCTCTTTGATTTTGTCTGCACTTGAAGCTACTTTGGCTCCTGCTCTGATGTCTTAATATCTTTGTCTATCCCACATTGTGCATCCTACCACCCATCTCAGGCACTTCATCTCCATCACCTCTAGTTTCCTCTACCACCTTGCCTTTACTGCTCAGGTTTCTGTGCTATACAGTAGTACTGGTCACACCACTGTTCTGTACAACTTACTTTTGAGCTTCTTTAGCATTCTTCTTTCATACACTAACTATGACATGGTGCCAGTTGGCTGCAGCCCCTTTGATCCTAGCTTTGACCACCTTGTTTAGACTTCCCTTCTCCTCAACCACCCCTCCTTGATTCTTGAAGTTCTTAACCTGGTCCACTATTTTCCATTCTATTTCAGTTTTCAGTTTCTTCTGATTTCCCCCATTTGCTGCCATTACAACTGTCTTATCTGTAGTCAGTTTCATTTCATGAGCTTTCGGTTTTGCATTTTTAGGTAAAACAATAAATAAATGATGAAGAAATTTTACCACATGGATAGAACACTTTAAGACGTGAGTGAACCCATGAAAAGGCAGTGGGGTGCTCATTATCTATAAGAATTCTTTTAAACTCTCTAGGTCTCACATAAGCCAACACGGACTCTTAAGTACTTTGTGTACTGTGTATTTTTTCTAGCTAGTTTCACTGTGTGTGAGGTATTAACTGGAAATTGTCCACTCTTATTAAGCATCTGTTGGGTTGTTTGTTTATGATAACTTGTTGCAGTTAAACTCTTTTTTCTAGTGGCTCCTTTAGCTGTTTAAAACTTTCATTTAAAGGCTCACTGCTGCTTTTCAGCTGTGAGTAACATTTCTGCAGTTTGTTCTAAGTAGTGAGGATATTTGTAGCATTTCCATATTCAGGCTTGTATTTGGGCCTAGTGTTTGTGGAGGCTGTGTGTCTGAGCACATAATTCAGGGACATCTTGTTTTAGCCAAAGCCATCAAGCATTTCAGTGAGAGAATTGTTTGAGGTCATTGGCTGACTGAGGTCTCCTGGACTACAGCTTAGACTAAGCACCTCATTGGTTCTTTTGAGATTTCTTTCTTAAAAGCTGACTCAGGTTTCAACTTTCTGTTACCTAAGAAGCTCAGTTGTGAGTGTTCAGCCATTTTACAGTGAGCTGATCGAAGGAAGGACACTCAGCAAACTCGCAGCTACAATATATAACATTTAGTATCCTGTTTTTTGTTTATTTTGTTCTTTATTTCTTTGTTATTTATAGCACTTTGTGTACTGTGTATTTTTCTAGCTAGTTTCACTGTGTGTGAGGTATTAACTGGAAATTGTCCACTCTTATTAAGCATCTGTTGGGTTGTTTGTTTATGATAACTTGTTGCAGTTAAACTCTTTTTCTAGTGGCTCCTTTAGCTGTTTAAAACTTTCATTTAAAGGCTCACTGCTGCTTTTCAGCTGTGAGTAACATTTCTGCAGTTTGTTCTAAGTAGTGAGGATATTTGTAGCATTTCCATATTCAGGCTTGTATTTGGGCCTAGTGTTTGTGGAGGCTGTGTGTCTGAGCACATAATTCAGGGACATCTTGTTTTAGCCAAAGCCATCAGGCATTTCAGTGAGAGAGAATTGTTTGAAGTCATTGGCTGACTGAGGTCTCCTGGACTACAGCTTAGACTAAGCACCTCATTGGTTCTTTTGAGATTTCTTTCTTAAAAGCTGTCTCAGGTTTCAACTTTCTGTTACCTAAGAAGCTCAGTTGTGAGTGTTCAGCCATTTTACAGTGAGCTGATCGAAGGAAGGACACTCAGCAAACTCGGAGCTACAATATATAACATTAAGTATCCTGTTTTTGTTTATTTTGTTCTTTATTTCTTTGTTGTTTATAGCACTTTGTGTACTGTGTATTTTTTCTAGCTAGTTTCACTGTGTGTGAGGTATTAACTGGAAACTGTCCACTCTTATTAAGCATCTGTTGGGTTGTTTGTTTATGATAACTTGTTGCAGTTAAACTCTTTTTTCTAGTGGCTCCTTTAGCTGTTTAAAACTTTCATTTAAAGGCTCACTGCTGCTTTTCAGCTGTGAGTAACATTTCTGCAGTTTGTTCTAAGTATTGGGGATATTTGTAGCATTTCCATATTCAGGCTTGTATTTGGGCCTAGTGTTTGTGGAGGCTGTGTGTCTGAGCACATACTTCAGGGACATCTTGTTTTAGCCAAAGCCATCAGGCATTTCAGTGAGGGAGAATTGTTTGAGGTCATTGGCTGACTGAGGTCTCCTGGACTACAGCTTAGACTAAGCACCTCATTGGTTCTTTTGAGATTTCTTTCTTAAAAGCTGTCTCAGGTTTCAACTTTCTGTTACCTAAGAAGCTCAGTTGTGAGTGTTCAGCCATTTTACAGTGAGCTGATTGAAGGAAGGACACTCAGCAAACTCGGAGCTACAATATATAACATTAAGTATCCTGTTTTTGTTTATTTTGTTCTTTATTTCTTTGTTGTTTATAGCACTTTGTGTACTGTGTATTTTTTCTAGCTAGTTTCACTGTGTGTGAGGTATTAACTGGAAACTGTCCACTCTTATTAAGCATCTGTTGGGTTGTTTGTTTATGATAACTTGTTGCAGTTAAACTCTTTTTTTCTAGTGGCTCCTTTAGCTGTTTAAAACTTTCATTTAAAGGCTCACTGCTGCTTTTCAGCTGTGAGTAACATTTCTGATATTTGTTTCCCATCCTCCCTCCCTGTTGGTATAGTGTTTTTATAGTTGGTGGCTTTGCAGTTGCCCGCCCCTAGTGTAAATTTGATCTGGGACCCTCCTCCCAGTCTAGTGTCATTACCTCATTCTACCCAGTACAGGGAGAGCATTTGAGAAGGCCAATCAGCTTAGTTTCTGCTACTCCATTCTCTCTTTCCTTTCTCTCTTTCCAAAAAAAAAAAAAAAAAAATGTATCTGCTTTTACTGTATTTGTGTTTTTACCTACTTTATTTTGCTTTTGCGTCATCTTAAAAGTACTCAATTGTATTTATTACTGCTTGGTGTAACTCATTGTAAGCCTTTTAGTTTAAGCACCTGGGCTTCAGACCAGTTTTACATTAGGAAGGTTTGTGGTCTGCACTGTAGTGGCAGAACAGGTAGCTTACATCCTTCTAAGTTGGGAACTGCTGATTGAGGGCTCAGTGTCTGTTATTCTAAAAGTGTATTAATTCTGGTTTAATCACTTGGGGTTGAGGCCAGTTATTTTACATTAAGAGGGTTCGTGTTCTGCACTCTTGTGGGAGGAGAGGCTGGACTCTGTCCTTCTGAGCTGGGAATTTCTAGTTAAAGCTTATAGTGCCTGCATATTTGAACTGCTTCTTACTGAAATTGGTACACCTCATTTGCTGTAGCATAGACTAGATCCAGGCCTGCTGAATCTAGCTTTGTTTGTATAACTTGAGCACTAATCCAGGCATTCTTTAAAGTATTCAGTTGTATTTATTACTGCTGGTAGTAACTTGATTAAAGTGTAGCTATCATTTCTAAGTCTTTTGGATTAAGCACTTGGGCTTCAGACCAGTTGTTTTACATTAGGAAGGTTGGTGGCCTGCACTGTGGTGGCAGGACAGGTAGCTTACATCCTTCTAAGTTGGGAACTGCTGATTGAGAGCTCAGTGTCTGTTATTCTAAAAGTGTATTAGTTCTGGTTTAAGCACTTGGGCTTCAGGCCAGTTATTTTACGTTAAGAAGGATTGCGGTCTGCACTCTTGTGGGAGGAGAGGCTGGACTCTGCCCTTCTGAGCAAGGAATTTCTGGTTAGAGGCTTATAGTGCCTGCATATGCTAACTGTTTCTTACTGAAATTGGTACACCTTGTTTGCTGTAGCATAGACTAGATCCAGGCCTGCTGAATCTAGCTTTATTTGTATGCTTGTTGTTTGTTTATTTCCCTGAAATGCTAATTCCACCTAAAACGCGGCCTTTTAGCACTTCTGTGGATCCCTAGTGATATCTGCATTGCTTACTGTACTTATTTCCTTGTTTCACTTGAAAGAAAGTTACTGTTTGTCGTTTTTGCATTTAAGTTACCTGTAACACATTGCATTTAAGTTACCTGGCACTTGCTCACTAAAGCAATTATATAAGTCATCTCTAATAAATTAAAAGCACTACACCCTCACAAACTCCCTTGGGTACCTTGTTCCCCATTGGCCCTTTTTTCAATTATAAAGGAATTCCCAATACTATTCTAGCATGTCCAAAGGTCAGTTGTCAGTCTCCTCTCCGGTCCAGCTGGTGAATCTGGGAATCTTGAGGCAATGTTACAACTGCCTCATGTACACAGACAACCCTCTCCTCCTCCCAACAAATTCCAACACATGTGAGAGATGCAACCATATAGCCAAACTGGAGGCTAAGCTCTCTCAACTCAGTACTGGCGTAACCAGTCAGGAGGAGAAGGAAACCACACTCACTACAATTCCAGTCTCACATAGACCTACCACGACAACAAACCAAACACATAAACACACAAAACATACTGGAGGCTCTAAATAAAAATCTCCTAAGCAGCAGAGACCTCCAAAGCAGACACCCAAGCAACCGCTACCCCAAAACAAAACACGTGCAACACATAGCTCACAAAGCCAGTGTGCCGAACAGTCACAGCCCTTAAGGCTAAACAACACACCTGATACACTTGTAATAGGTGACTCTATCGTCAGGCACACTGACGTCCTGCTCACCAGGCTGAACAAGGAGAAGGTCACGGTGAGCTGCCTGTCAGCGCTAGGATCCGCCACATAACACAAGCACTCAGGTCACTCCAAGGCAAGTACAAATATGACTCAGTCATTGTCCATGCTGGTGTGAATGACCTGAGACGTACCTCCCTGGACTACATGAAAAGAGACATAGAGGAGCTCTCTGAGCATGTAGCCCAGGCCGGTATGACCCTGACCTTGAGTAGCATCTTACCCTCACCAAGAATGATGCCACAATATGAAGACAAGATGATCAATTTCAACAATTGGCTTAAGTGTTGGTGTCATTCAAATGGGATCAATGCCTGTCAGCCTGGGATGACATGCTCGACAAGCCACGATGCTTCGCTAGGGACGGCTTGCACATGTCACCCTGGGCTTTTGGATATTGGCAAAGGCTCTTGCTACCCCATAATGCCTTTTTAGGCAAGGCTCAAAAGACAAACCCACCTCCATAGGTATCACAAGGGATAAGAAACTAAGAGCAATGCTACTCAACGCCAGAAGTCTAAACCTCAAGATGCACGACTCGAAACTCTCCTTAGCATGGAGAACATCGATATCTGTGCAGTAACAAAACCTGGTTCAAGGCTCCAAGAGAGCACCCCAGCAATACCAGGTTATACCTCATACCATGCTTTTCGGCCCCAAAACTTGGACCGAACCACAAAAGGAGGGGGAGTATCAATATTCGTCAAAGATACCCACACCTCCAGGTTGGTGGCACAGCACGAAGCATCAGAGACTATCCATGTGTAACTAACTGTGGGTAAAACTGCCTTCCAGTTTATAGCCTGCTACAGACCACCCTCCCAAACACAGGAACCCCACTTGGCCTTCCTGAGAATACTGGAAAATATGAAGGTCTCTCCAAACACCATTATATTGGGCGACTTCAACTACCCAAACATAGACTGGGAGCATTACTCTAGCTCCAACACCCTAGCCCAAAGGTTCCTAGAATTTATAAACTCAAATGCTATGGAGCAACTTGTTACCACTCCCACAAGAGGGGAAAACATACTGGACCTGATCATCACCAACATGGGGACACTATGCTCCAGACCAGAAGTGTATCCCTCACTGGTAAGATCAGACCATAAACTAATCTCACTGGATATTCACATCCCGACCCCACCCCCTGCCCAGAAAACCACAGTGAAAAACTTCTCTAAAGCAAATTTCACACGCCTCAAAACTGAGGCGAAATCCTTCAAAGCCCCGGGCCTGTGGAAAATACGGCCCAGACCGCAGAATCCTTTATAAACGCATTCTATGAACACCTTCAGGAATGCATGGATCATGCAATCCCAAATAAAACCAAGACCCAATCCTCCAAAGGCAGACGTCCTGTCTGGTGGACCCCAGCCATAAACAAACTATACAATAGAAGGAGGAAGCTACTACATGATAGAGCAAAATCCCAAAAGGGAAGGCATCTCTGATCAGTATTAGCAAAAACCTACGGGCACTCATAAAATCGTCTAAGGCCAGCTTCGAGAGAAAAATTGCACAGGACACTAAGGATAATAACAAGGCTTTCTTTAGTTATGTTAGGAACCTGGGTGGGAATTCCCAGATATGCTCAGAATTAGTCCAAAATGACAAAAAATACACCGAGCCCACAGACATTGCCAACATCCTAGCTGACAGGTTCAGTGCAAACTTCTCCCCACTCTCCCCACCAAAAGGGCAAATATCTATCCCAACAGAGTGCTGCCCCCCTGACATCTCAGATGCTCAGGTAAGAGCCGCCCTCTCCAAAGCAAAAAACACAGCATCAATGGGACCAGATGGTGTCCCGGGCTGCGTCCTACATAAACTCCAAGAAGAGCTAAATCCAAACATAAAGCTACTGTTCAATCTTAGCCTTACTACAGGATATGTACCCAAAGAGTGGCGTACAGCAACAGTGGCCCCTCTCCACAAAGGTGGTGCCTCAACGGATCCTGGAAACTATCGCCCCATAAGCCTGACTAGCTTGGTCTGCAAAGCTATGGAAAGGATCATCATGGACCTCATAAATAAAGATATTGGGGACCTACAGACACTGGATCCTACCCAGTTTGGCTTTGTTAAGGGCAGATCCTGCCTCTTAAACCTAGTCGATTTCTTTGAAACAGTCACCAAGGCCATTGACGAGGGGAAGGTGGTCCACACAGCCTACCTGGACCTCGCAAAAGCCTTCGATACAATACCCCACTCGGGCATTATAGATAAGCTCACCAGCTTAAATATAAACCCCTATGTCACTAGATGGGTTGCAAACTGGCTCAAGGACAGAACCCACATGGTTAGAATTGCTGGAGCCATGTCAGACTCCAAACCAGTTACAAGTGGCGTCCCACAAGGCTCAGTCCTGGGACCTCTCTTGTTCGGTATATATTTCTCGGCGGTACAGGCCAACACGGAAGGACTGTGGCTGACCAAGTTCACAGATGACTGCAAACTGGGCGCCATAATCAACTCTCCAGCCGACACAAGCATCCTCCAAAAGGGTCTCATAGAAACAGACAACTGGTGCCAGAGCCATGGCCTCAAGCTAAACGCCAAAAAGTGTATAGTCATCCCCTTTGGCAAAAACAAAGTGCCCACAAATTACCACATAGGTGGTAATCCATTAAGTACAGAAGAAATCATTAGGGACCTGGGGACCCAAGTTGATAGCAATCTCTCATTTGACAACCCGTGGCCAAAGTGGTTAGAAAAACATTTTATATAGCCCACCTAATCATGAAGGGATTCACATCTAGATCAGGGGAGGTCATCATACCTCTTTACTCATCCCTCATCAGGCCCATAATTAAGTACAATGCCCCTTTTGGGATGTACCTTACCAGACACCTGCAGCAACTGGAAAGACCCCAAAAGTACCTCACCAAGAGGATCAAAGGGCTCAAACAGATGCCATATGCTGCCCGATTAAAGAAACTCCAGCTCTACTCAGTGGCATACCGCCTGCTCAGAGGCGATCTGTGCCTGACGTATAAAGCCATGTCCAACCCGGAATTAATGGACATGCTGCACCTCAGAAAATCCAAATCCCATCGAGCTACGCCGAGAGACTTGAACCTCAGCACTGAAATAAATAGGACATGCTGGAGGGACAGATTCATAACCCAGAGGCTCCCTTCACTCAGGAATAAAATCCCAGTCCAGGTTAGGCAGAGTCCCACATTGACTTTCTTCAAGAGGAATCTTGATGAGTGGATGGGAGATCGTAGGTTTACCCCGGCTATCACTTCTGTGTCACTGTTAGACAGAGGCACAGTATACTAACCTCAAAAAAAGGCATAGCAAAATTAATTTAAAATGGGTGGCGAAAGCCAAACACTCTGGCTAGGCTTATAAATGCCCTAGGGCAGATAGCCTAGTATGAACCTATGAACCTATGAACCTATAAGTTCTGAAAAAAAATTTGCATCCAGTCACAAAAACCTTACTTTCCCCCAGGAAATAACAATTACTGCTGAAGTACCTTTCGCTTGAGCATTCATGCAACATCTCACTTGAGACAAAGGTTTTAGGAGGCCTTAATATAACTACTGACAGTAATAGTCCATCTAATGTCATTAGTCTATATGTTTTCACTCAGCTTATTTCAACTCAGACAGTTTTGATATAGCAATGGTATAACCTTGCTCATAACCTCTACTCCTTTAGTAAGGACCAATGCCCTGCAGCACTAAAACTGGTCAACTGGCAGTCTCTTCAAATGCTTCCACTTGATGAAGTTGTACCTCTGTTCAGCTCAAGTTTACTTAACATACTAAATGAACTAGCCCCAATAAAAAACGAAAGAATTAAGTTCAATCAAACACATTGGCTTTCATAAAGTATTAAACTGCTTATGAAAGAGAGAGAAATGTAGCCTGGAAAAAAATGGAAGCAAGTTAAAATCATTGCTACCCATCAGTACTATAAACGTCCCAGAAACTCCACTAAATCAAAACTGATAAAAAACCCAGTCTACTATATAAATATACAAGTAACAAATTATAACAACCCCAGAGGTTTTTGGACCACAATTAACCAGCTGTTAAAACCTGGTATACCAACACAACCTACACTTCCTTCATCTAACCAGTATATAGCCAGAGAATTCGATACTCACTTCATCCAAACAGCCATGTCACTTATTAAACCCTCAGTACAGGCAGATACAGGTTCTTGTCCTTCCTTGTTAGCCACCACAACACCTACACTTAAACTAGTCTCAATTTCAACAATCAAAAAACTATTACTAACCTTAAAACCTACCACCCTGCCCTGATAACATACCACAACTAGTTAAAAACTGCTGCTGATACCCTAGCTTTTCTTGTCTCTGCCCTGATTAATCAATCCATCATGGAAAGCTATTCCCAACCCTATGAAAAAAGTGCTACAGTCTTCCTCTCCATAAAGGTGGAAACTCAAACGAGCTCTCAAACATCAAGCCTACAGCCATGCTGTCTCTACTCTCAAAAATTCTGGAGAAGTGTATCCAGTCTGAACTCCTCAGCCTTCTCACTGACATTTGCCTCCTTTCTCCCTACACATCATGGTTTCAGTCCTTTTCAGTATACGTGTACAGCTCTCCTTAGTTTTATAACATCTGGTAACCAATATTGAAACTCTGAGAACTTTTCTAGGACTTATTCAAAGCTTTCTACATGGTGTCTCATCAGAAATTGCTTCAAAAACTAACTTGCCTAAGATTACATGAAACCTCCCTATCTTGGCTGTCCAGCTACCTCTCAAATAGGCAACAGGCAGTAAAATGTCAAAATGACATCTCTTTTCTCCTTCCAATTACAGTGGGTGTCCCTCAAGGGTTCATTTTAGGTCCCTGTTGCTCAATGTGTTCATTAATGATCTCCACCTAGCTTCTAAACAAGACACTATAATACAGTACGCATGTGATTCAAAAATCATCTGTTATGCTAAAAGCATTAATAAATAAAAGAAAATCACCCAAGAGTGTTTCTCCTCCATAGAGGTCTAGCTGTCTGATGCCCAGTTGCTTCTGAACCCTAAAAAAACAAAATTGATCCTATTTACCCCAAAGCATTCAAATGACTACAAACATAATTTCGATATCACTTCTTTTAACAACACCAACACAGAACTAGTAAGTCAAACTAAGTTTCTAGGAGTTCCTATTGATGTAAGTTTAAAATATGATCATCACATAAAACAGGCAGCAAAAAGGGCTCACGAAAAGCTAGGTGCTCTCTATAGCATCAAATAATACCTCACATATAATGCCTGAAAATGTATTCATCAATCCCTTCTCATCCCTACTCTATATTACACTACTCCCATCTTGATTAAAACTACAATCCACTCAACTATCACTCTTGGAACGGTACTATAACATGGTGGCAAAACGTGCCACCAATCATCATTATAGGATACATCACTGTCTGGCCATAAAAGAACTCCATTGGCTAGGGCTAAGGTATTAGTTCACACTTTCCAACTAGTCACTTCCCACAAACTGATCTATTATCCAGACAAATGTTCTAGTTTGAAAAATATTCTCCAACTTTATAATACAAGTACACAGCTGAACTCCACCAACAAAATGTTATTAACTGTGGCTAACAACTCTTCTAGTGACTGTTGGTAGTCTTCTATCATGGCCAAAATTTGGAACTCTCTTCCTCTCACACTAAGAAACACAGTAAGCACCAAATCTTTTAAGGCCCAAAGAAGATAATAAAAAACCCAAAAATGACCAGCAGAAAAGAGAAAACACTCTTTATTGTCACAGACCGGTTTCAGTAACAATGACCTTTATCAATGTGAATAATTATGAAAAAATGATGAAGATGCTGTTTATATAATAACAAAATATACAAAACCACTGATCACAACCACACCCTATTACCAGCAAAAAGTTAAAAAAATATACACACCATGTCTTAAAAAAACAAAATGAAATATGGTTAATAGTACTGTGATATTTGCACATGTGAATAAATACATCAATTTGTATGTATACCTAAAAGATACCTGGTTCTGTACATGTACAACTCCTGGATGATAAATACCCTGCCCCTTACTTTCTCCTTTTCTTTGCAAGTAGAGTGCCCTTAGTTATCAGTCCAAAATTTCCTCCTTGTCCACTACCTCATCTTCTTTTTCCTTCTACCTATCTCAGTCTTAATACTAAACCTCCATTTTTCCACCTTTTCTCTCCTTCTGTCAAGTTCATTTTCACATATGTTTCATAGTTCTTTACATGATGCTACTATTAATTAATGATATTCTGTTTAAATGTTGTATGTTTGCTGATTACTTGTGTAACTCTGCTTACTATGTTCTTTATGTAAATTATTGTGGGGGTGCTTTCCCCTGGGAAAAAAGCTTCATAGCTCATGACGTGATGCTTTTATTAATTAATGATACTCCGTGTTAATTTTGTATATTTGTTGATTACTTGTATATCTCTGTTTACTATGTTCATTATGTAATGTTAGAATTTTTCTGGAGCTTTTTTACCTGGGGCTCCAGTGAAAATGGGTAGCTTTCTGCACAGTCTGACCATCCCGGTAAACAAATGCAATAAATATAAATAATTATAAAAGAAGTAAAAACATACCAAATTCTCAAAAAATATGAGCACAGCACTATTACGATGACCAAGTTATGTTGCCTTCCTAAATCCTTCAGAGACAGTGATGTAGCAGAAACCCGAATATAATATATAATATATATGATATATTAATATATATTATATATCTATATATATATATATATATATATATATATATATATATATATATATATATATATATATATAGATATATATATATATATATATATATATATAGATAATATATAGATAAAATACATTGTAATATATGGCCTCAAGCTAAATGCCAAAAAGTGCATTGTCATCCCCTTTGGTAAAAACACGGTACCCATGAATTACCAAATAGGGGGAAGTTCACTTAACACAGAAAGTGTAATAAGAGACTTTGGGATCCAAGTGGATAGTAACCTCTCCTTTGATAATCACATTGCCACAATGGTCAGAAAATCTTTCTACGTGGCCCACCTAATCATAAAAGGGTTCACATCTAGAGAAAAGGAAGTCATTGTCCCCCTTTATTCATCACTTATCAGACCCCTCACTGAGTACAATGCCCCATTTGGGATGTACTTCACAAGACACCTATAACAACTGGAGAGGCCCCAAAAGTACCTGACCGAGAGGATTGCAGCCTCAAACAGTTGCCCTATATCGACCGGCTCAAGAAACTCCAACTCTACTCGGTCGCATACCGCTTACTCCGAGGAGACCTCTCTCTGAAATACAAAGCTATGTCAAACCTGGAATTGATGGATATGCTCTACTTAAAGAAATTCCAATCTCCCCGAGCTACATGCTCTAGAGACCTAAACCTCACCACAACAATAAATAGGACATGCTGGAGGGATAGATTCTTGTCCCAGAGACTTCCCATGCTCTGGAACAAAATTCCCATCTGCATCAAGCAGAGCTCATCATTAGCACTCTTCAAGAAAAACCTTGATAAGTGGATGGGTGATAGGAAATTCACCCCTGGGATTATGTCTGGGGCACTGCTCGATGGAGGGGCAAGAATTTAACACTACATGGGTGGCGTAAGCCAATACACTGTTGGCTAAACTTACTTATGCCATTGGGCCGATAGCCTAGTACCTACCTATGAACCTATAACCAACTTTTCCTTAGTTACTGTGCATCACTTGCTCACTCACTCACTCCCCTTCTCTTACATCAGTAAAAAGGCTGTTGTTGCAACTGTCCTGCATCTCAACAAACATCCTTCAGAACTCGTTTTATAGGGTCGCTAAAACCTTCTCAGGTTTGTGCCTCATTGTACACAAATCTGTTCATAGGTTCATAGGTTGGTTCATAGGTTCATAGGTTGGTACTAGGCTATCGCCCCTAGGGCCTATACAAGCCTAGCCATAACAAGTTCCTGGATATTTATAGGTTCATAGGTTGATACTACTAGGCTATCGGCCCTAGGGCCTATACAAGCCTAGCTATAACAATTCCCTGGATATTTATAGGTTCATAGGTTTGCTCATATTATATCTAATTATTTCAGAAGGTTCCAAATTTACCTAAATGTTTAGTAAATGATAAGGTAAGATTAAGGGCAGTATGTGAATAATGCAACAGCAAACAATACATTTTTTATAGTGATCTCAATTAAATGTAGGCTTATTACTCGGGTTACATTGAACAGTTTTGTAATTTCTGCTGGTAGTATACACATTTCTGTTTTTTTTTTATGCTCATTGATACTAATCTGTGTATTTAATGTCTACTTTGCTGATATTTCATATATAAGACAAATGTGTCTATACATGCTTAAATGCAATGATGGATGGTAAAGTGCATTAATTTATTTCCTCTTAAGGTTGTTATTATTATTATTATGACTATCGGTTATTATTATTATGATGACTATCCTCTGTTAACTACTGTGAATGGTAAATTTTGCTTACGGCAGTGGTATGTGATCTTGCATTTTCTGTAGTACTATATATATATATATATATATATATATATATATATAGATATATATATTCACTTCAGAAAACTGAAAGCTTACAATCTCAAATCCCATAAGATTGACACCCAAAATCTTGAAAGCTCAAAAGACTGAAAACTCAAAAGACTGAATCTCAGAATACTGAAAACACACAGGATACAAACACTTACTATATTCTAGTACAAGGATATAGAGAAACAAATACAAGACAAACTAAATTACTTTCCACCAAGTATAAGCGGGGGACAAGCCTCCCTGCACCCACACACCCCCTGCTACTTAAATATATCAACTCCAAGATCGCACTTCACTACACTAACATAAGTTATGTTGTAGTATAGCAAGTTAGAAGGGAACATCACCAAAGTTACAACAGGCAGTCATGAAACATGTAATGGTATGTTTGCCATTTTGTTCTGTGGAGATATAAAATGGAATGTATAAATGTGGATTTTGATTTGAATTAAGCTGTGTGATTCTCTACATATTGTATGTATTTTGTTATTTTACCTCATTTCTGATGCAAAATCAAAGACTACACTGTAAAACAGAATGTCTACCAATCCAATCCACTTACCAGACAAAAAAATAAAAAAATAAAAATAAAACTACTGTAAAGTCTTGTCTAGTCACACTAAGCTAATCATGTATATATCAGCAGGATGCCTCTCATTATCAGACACTTCTCTTGCAAGCCATCTGACAGTAACAGGCCAGTAAAAGGCACTTAGTCACTTGATCTGTGTTAGGGAACCATAGTCCTCACTGGTACAGGAGCAAAGAAGTATTGTCCACTTCTTTTTACATGCAGCTTGTCCTCTGGTACAAATCGAAATACATCCTGCAAAGTAAGAGAGAGAGAGAGAGAGAGAGGAACAATATTATGGCTGTCTTCTAAGAACTAACCCGTTTATCTTTTTTACAGTTAATGTAAGCTGTTATATTTTGTTAAGGCTATTTATATTATTCAATTATGTCCTATTAACAGTGAGAGTACACCACACCTCTGAATGAAGAAGAGAAGTATTAACATTGTGAATCTTACCTTTCCTTTTCATACGAATTCTAAACATACCAAGTCACGCAGCTGCTGACCTCCAGCATGAGCACTCACTTATTTAGTAGTTTCAACAGCTACAAGGACAAACATTAACGCTAAACTGCTGAGGAGACAGTCTAAGGAACAACAGATTTATGCTAATAGTGGAGTGCAGTGTAAAAGAGCATTTTCCTTCACATAATGCAGATGGTCCGATTTTGAACTTGCATGATAAATGAACTGTAAAGCTGTTTGCAGGAAATTTGCATTTAAAAGAGTCAGTATCATCAGATGTGGAGGGAGGAGCTAATATTTTCCTAACTGTAATGACAAAATAAAAGGGGAGGAAAGTAACAGTGGAAGGGAGGAGGTGAAGTGCAGTAACAGGATGCATAATGAGGGCCTTTATTCAGTCTGGAAAGAGGCAACTGTGAATGTCAAAAAGAAAAAAGCAAGACACATAAGGCACCAGATGTACAAGCTCTGCTGGCAGAATGAAATGGGACTCCACACATGACTGTAGAAATACAGATACCAAGTTCTATAACAGGAGACAGCATTCTGGAGTCCAGCTTAACATTAAAAAACACAGCAAAATGTGTATGCACCCGTATTTTACATATATATTCACATTAAAACACACAACAAGATGTGTGTTTGTATTTTACATCTATATATATATATATATATATATATATATATATATTCACATTAAAAAACAACAAGATGTGTGTCTATTTAAAACATATATGGATTCACTTTACATGCTCAACGATTTAAAACATCAAATTTCATATGGCCAAGACCATATAATCAACATTTTAAAATATCAAACATCTAAAGCAAAAACAAAAACAACACAAAAAAAATTTTCTAGGATATTTTTGCAGGGGGACAAGGTCCCCTACACCCCCCACACTCCTGCTATTTAAATATACCAACTCCTATATCACACTACAGCGAGAAAAAGGGAAAATTTCTCATTACGAGCTGTATGGAGATCAACCCTTAACACGTTTGATGTTTTAAAATATCAATCATATGGTCTCGGCCATATGAAATTCGACATTTTAAAACGTCGAGCATGTAAAGTGAATCCATCAGATATATATATATATATATATATATATATATATATATATATATATATATATATATTAACACAGCAAGATATGTGTGCCTATATTTTACGTGTATATTCTCATTAAAAACACAGCAAGATGTGTGTTGTGTGTTTCTATTTTATATACATGTGTATATATATATATATATATATATATATATATATATATATATATATGTTGTGTGTTATTGTTGCAGGGTATGCTTCAATAAAACTTCTCTTTACAGTGGCTGTTCCTTTTATTTTATTTCACTTGGAGTGCTGAAGAATTGTTGGGTATCTCTCTCTCTCTCTCTCTCTCTCTATATATATATATATCTATATATATATATATATATATATATATATATATATATATATATATATATATATATATATATATATATATATTTATTTATGCACACACGTGTGTATGTGTGGTCTGTATCTATGTATGTGTCTGTACTATATATCTATATCTATATATATATATATATATATATATATATATATATATATATATATATATCATAGGAGATTACTAGGCTATCGACCTGGAGGTCATTTTAAGCCTAGCTGTTTCAACCCAATGTAATACTGTAGAAGCACTATTCAATATCCAAGATTGCATTTAGTGATAACTGCCCATTGTCCAGGAGGGTTGTGGGCTCTATCCCTGGTAAGAATTTACGGTGCCGCATCCACTCATCCAGGTTCCTCTTGAACAGTGTCATAGATGTGCTCTGTTTCATATGAATTGGTAGCCTGTTCCAAAGACGTGGCAGTAGCTGGAAGATAAATTTGTCCCTCCAGCAAGTCCTATTTAATTTGCAGGCCATATTTACAGTGGATATAAAAAGTGTACACACCCCTGTTAAAATGCCAGATTTTGTGATATAAAAAAATAAGACCACAATAAATCATTTCAAAACTTTTCCCACCTTTAATGTGACCTATAACCTGTACAATTCAATTGAAAAACAAACAAATCTGTTAGGGGAAAAATATAGTCAGACACACTGACGTCCCGCTCACCAGACTGAGTAAGGAGAAGGTCACAGTAAGCTGCCTGTCGGGCGCTAGAATCCGCCACATAACGCAAGCACTCGGGTCTCTCAACAGCAGGTACAAATATGACTCAGTCATTGTCCACGCTGGTGTAAACGACCTGAGACGTATCTCCTTGGACTACATGAAAAGAGACATTGAGGAGCTCTCTGATTATGTAGCCCAGGCAGGTATGACCCTGACCTTGAGCAGTATCCTACCTTCACCAAGAATGATGCCACAATACAGAGATAAGATGATCAGCTTTAACAATTGGCTTAAACACTGGTGTCATTCAAAGGGGATCCAGTGTCTGTCTGCCTGAGATGACATGCTGGAAAAGCCATGCTGCTTCGCAAGGGACGGCTTGCACCTGTCACCCCTGGGATTCCGGATATTGGCAAAGGCTCTTGCCACCCCCATAGTGCCTTTTTTAGGCAAGGCTCAAATTCTAAACCTACCACCCTAGAATACAAAAAAGGAAAAAAACTAAGGGTAATGCTGCTCAATGCCAGAAGTCTAAATCTCAAAATGCACGCACTCGAGGCCCTTCTCAGTATGGAGAACATCGATGTCTGTGCTGTGACAGAAACCTGGTTCAAGGCTCCTGAGAACACCCCAGCGCTATCAGGTTTTACCTCATATCATGCGTTCCGGCCCCAAAATCTGGACAATACCAAGAAAGGAGCGCGCGTATCCATATTCATCAAGGACACCCACACCTCAAGACTGGTGGCAACGCACGATGCATCGGAGACCATCCAGGTGCAATTAACCATAGGCAAGACTGCTCTGCAAATTGTAGCATGTTACAGGCCACCCTCACAAACTCAGGAACCTCACATGGCCTTCCTGAAAACACTAGAGGGGATAAATGTATCACCAAACACCATCATACTAGGTGACTTCAATTACCCTAATATAGACTGGGAACACTACTCAAGCCCAAACACCC